>NW_027507214.1:0-72431 GCF_052324685.1 Brachyhypopomus gauderio | reverse complement strand
AAAACAGCTTGTTATCACATCCAAAACACTGTTTTCATTCAAAATATGAGTTTTCTTTTCATTCTTCAAAAGTTGCACTTTTGCCACAATGTTATGCTCAGAAACACTGTTTAGAGCTCTTACAACGCCAGCAAACTCTGTTTGAACGCTGTTTTGAACGCCTTAATGCAAGACTTACTACTTGTATGGAAATGCATGTGTAACATTACAAACATGATAAAACTGCTTGTTATCACATCCAAACACTGTTTTCATTCAAAATATGAGTTCTCTTTTCATTCTTCAAAAGTAGCACTTTTGCCACAAAGATATGCTCAGAAACACTGTTTAGAGCAGGGGTAATCAATTAAAACTTTCCGCGGTCCATTTTGGCAGATAGCTCAGACCTTAGGTCCGGGTCCGCTGGTGTGCGAACGAAAGTTGTTGAGTTGTTGAGCGGGGGGGGGGGGGGGGAACGAAAGTGTTGAGAGCGGGGGGGGGACGTAACACTCAAATGGGTGGTGACCGTAATACTCGTCTGAAAATAAGTTCTCCGGTTTAAAATATAGTCTCCCGTTAAAATTTTTTTGGCATTTGTGTCCGTATCCAGTTAATCGGGAATGTGAGTGGGTCCGGACAGGACGGCGTTCGGGTCCGGATCCGGACCGCCGGTCCGCCATTTGGTGATACCTGGTTTAGAGCGTTTACAGCGCCAGCAAACGCTGTTTTGAACGCCTAAATGCAAGACTTACTGCTTGTTTGGAAATGCATGTGTAACATTACAAACATGATAAAACAGCTTGTTATCACATCCAAACACTGTTTTGAAACAAAATATGAGTTTTCAGTTCATTCTTCAAAAGTTGCACTTTTGCTCCAAGTTATGCTCAGAAACACTGTTTAGACCGTTTACAGCGCCAGCAAACGCTGTTTTGAACGCCTAATGCAAGACTTACTACTTGTATGGAAATGCATGTGTAACATTACAAACTAGATAAAACAGCTTGTTATCACATCCAAACACTGTTTTCATTCAAAAATATGAGTTCTCTTTTCATTCTTCAAAGTAGCACTTTTGCCACAAGTTATGCTCTGATAACCTGTTTAGAGCGTTTACAGCGCCAGCAAACGCTGTTTTGAGCGCCTAAATGCAAGACTTACTACTTGTTTGGAAATGCATGTGTAACATTACAAACATGATAAAACAGCTTGTTATCACATCCAACACTGTTTTGAAACAAAATATGAGTTTTCGGTTCATTCTTCAAAAGTTTACACTTTTTGCCACAGTTCAGAAACCACTGTTTAGAGCTCTTACAGCACCAGCAAACGCTGTTTGAACGCCTTAATGCAAGACTTACTACTTGTTTGGAAATGCATGTGTAACCTTACAAAACATGATAAAACAGCTTGTTATCACATCCAAACACTGTTTTGAAACAAAATATGAGTTTTCAGTTCATTCTTCAAAAGTTGCACTTTTGCTCCAAGTTATGCTCAGAAACACTGTTTAGAGCGTTACAGCGCCAGCAAACGCTGTTTTGAACGCCTAAATGCAAGACTTACTACTTGTATGGAAATGCATGTGTAACATTACAAACATGATAAAACAGCTTGTTATCACATCCAAACACTGTTTTCATTCAAAATATGAGGTTTTCTTTTCATTCTTCAAAAGTTGCACTTTGCACAAGTTATGCTCAGAAACACTGTTTAGAGCTCTTACAACGCCAGCAAACTCTGTTTTGAACGCTGTTTTGAACGCCTTAATGCAAGACTTACTACTTGTATGGAAATGCATGTGTAACATTACAAACATGATAAAACAGCTTGTTTATCACATCACAACACTGTTTTCATTCAAAATATGAGTTCTCTTTTCATTCTTCAACAAGTAGCACTTTTGCCACAAGTTATGCTCAGAACACTGTTTAGAGCAGGGGTAATCAATTAAATCATTTCCGCGGTCCATTTTTGGCAGATAGCTCAGACCTTAGGTCCGGGTCCGCTGGTGGCGAACGAAAGTTGTTGAGCTTGTTGAGCGGGGGGGGGGGGGGGGAACGAAAGTTGTTGAGCGTCGGGGGGGACGTAACACTCAAATGGGTGGTGAACGTAATACTCGTCTGAAAATAAATTCTCCGGTTTAAAATATAGTCTCCCGTTATAATTTTTTTGGCATTTGTGTCCGTATCCAGTTAATCGGGAATGTGATATGGGTCCGGACAGGACGGCGTTCGGGTCCGGATCCGGACCGCGGTCCGCCATTTGGTGATACCTGGTTTAGAGCGTTTACAGCGCCAGCAAACGCTGTTTTGAACGCCTAAATGCAAGACTTACTGCTTGTTTGGAAATGCATGTGTAACATTACAAACATGAAAAAACAGCTTGTTATCACATCCAAACACTGTTTTGAAACAAAATATGAGTTTTCAGTTCATTCTTCAAAAGTTGCACTTTTGCTCCCAAGTTATGCTCAGAAACACTGTTTAGACCGTTTACAGCGCCAGCAAACGCTGTTTTGAACGCCTAAATGCAAGACTTACTACTTGTATGGAAATGCATGTGTAACATTACAAACATGATTAAACAGCTTGTTATCACATCCAAACACTGTTTTCATTCAAAATATGAGTTCTCTTTTCATTCTTCAAAAGTAGCACTTTTGCCACAAGTTATGCTCAGAAACACTGTTAGAGCGTTTACAGCGCCAGCAAACGCTGTTTTGAGCGCCTAAATGCAAGACTTACTACTTGTTTGGAAATGCATGTGTAACATTACAAACATGATAAAACAGCTTGTTATCACATCCAAACACTGTTTTGAAACAAAATATGAGTTTTCGGTTCATTCTTCAAAAGTTGCACTTTTTGCCACAGTTCAGAAACACTGTTTAAGAGCTCTTACAGCACCAGCAAACGCTGTTTTGAACGCCTTAATGCAAGACTTACTACTTGTTTGGAAATGCATGTGTAACCTTACAAACATGATAAAACAGCTTGTTATCACATCCAAACACTGTTTTGAAACAAAATATGAGTTTCAGTTCATTCTTCAAAAGTTAGCACTTTTGCTCCAAGTTATGCTCAGAAAACACTGTTTAGAGCGTTTACAGCGCCAGCAAACGCTGTTTTGAACGCCTAAATGCAAGACTTACTACTTGTATGGAAATGCATGTGTAACATTACAAACATGATAAAACAGCTTGTTATCACATCCAAACACTGTTTTTCATTCAAAATATGAGTTCTCTTTTCATTCTTCAAAAGTAGCACTTTTGCCAAAGTTATGCTCAGAACACTGTTTAGAGCGTTTACAGCGCCAGCAAACGCTGTTTTGAGCGCCTAAATGCAAGACTTACTACTTGTTTGGAAATGCATGAGTAACATTACAAACATGATAAACAGCTTGTTATCACATCCAAACACTGTTTGAAACAAAATATGAGTTTTCAGTTCATTCTTCAAAAGTTGCACTTTTGCTCCAAGTTATGCTCAGAAACACTGTTTAGCAGCGTTTACAGCGTCAGCAACGCTGTTTTGAACGCCTAAAAGCAAGACTTACTACTTCTTTGGAAAAGCTGTGTAACATTACAAACATGATAAAACAGCTTGTTATCACATCCAAACACTGTTTTGAAACAAATAATGAGTTTTCAGTCATTCTTCAAAAGTTGCACTTTTGCCACAAGTTATGCTCAGAAACACTGTTAGAGCGCTTACAGGCCAGCAAACGCTGTTTTGAACGCCTTAATACAAGACGTACTACTTGTTTGGAAATGCATGTGTAACATTACAAACATGATAAAACAGCTTGTTATCACATCCAAACACTGTTTTCATTCAAAATATGAGTTTTCTTTTCAGTCTTCAAAATTTGCACTTTTGCCACAGAGTTATGCTCAGAACACTGTTTAGAGCGCTTACAACGCTGTTTTGAACGCCTTAATGCAAGACTTTACTACTTGTTAGGAAATGCATGTGTAACATTACAAACATAGATAAAAACAGCTTATCACAACCAAACACTGTTTTCATTCAAAATATGAGTTTCTTTTCAGTCTTCAAAAGTTGCACTTTTGCCACAAGTTATGCTCAGAAACACTGTTTAGAGCGCTTACACAGGGCCAGCAAACGCTGTTTTGAACGCCTTAATACAAGACGTACTACTTGTTTGGAAATGCATGTGTAACATTACAAACATGATAAAAACAGCTTGTTATCACATCCAAACACTGTTTTGAAACAAAATATGAGTTTTCAGTTCATTCTTCAAAAGTTGCACTTTTGCCACAAGTTATGCTCAGAAACACTGTTTAGAGCGCTTACAGGGCCAGCAAAGGCTGTTTTGAACGCCTTAATACAAGACGTACTACTTGTTTGGAATGCATGTGTAACATTACAAACATGATAAAACAAGCTTTGTATCACATCCAAACACTGTTTTCATTCAAAATATGAGTTTTCTTTTCATTCATCAAAGTTGCACTTTTGCCACAGTTCAGAAACACTGTTTAGAGCGCTTACAGCGCCAGCAAACGCTGTTTGAACGCCTTAATGCAAGACTTACTACTTGTTTGGAAATGCATGTGTAACATTACAAACATGATTAAAACAGCTTGTTATCACATCCAAACAGTGTTTTGAAACAAAATATGAGTTTTCAGTTCAATCTTCAAAAGTTGCACTTTTTGCCACAGTTCAGAAACACTGTATAGAGCTCTTACAGCGCCAGCAAACGCTGTTTTGAACGCCTTAATGCAAGACTTACTACTTCTTTGGAAATGCATGTGTAACATTACAAACATGATAAAACAGCTTGTTATCACATCCAAACACTGTTTTGAAACAAAATATGAGTTTTCAGTTCATTCTTCAAAAGTTGCACTTTGCTCCAAGTTATGCTCAGAAACACTGTTTAGAGCGTTTACAGCGCCAGCAAACGCTGTTTTGAACGCCTTAATGCAAGACTTACTACTTCATTGGAAATGCATGTGTAACATATACAAACAATGATAAAACAGCTTGTTATCACATCCAAACACTGTTTTGAAACAAAATATGAGTTCTCTTTTCATTCATCAAAAGTTGCACTTTGCCACAAGTTATGCTCAGAAACAACTGTTTAGAGCGCTTACAGGGCCAGCAAACGCTGTTTTGAACGCCTTAATACAAGACGTACTACTTGTTTGGAAATGCATGTGTAACATTACAAACATGATAAAACAGCTTGGTTATCACATCCAACACTGTTTTCATTCAAAATATGAGTTTTTCTTTTCATTCTTCAAAAGTTGCACTTTTGCCACAAGTTATGCTCAGAAACACTGTTTAGAGCGCTTACAGGCCAGCAAACGCTGTTTTGAACGCCTTAATACAAGACGTACTACTTGTTTGGAAATGCATGTGTAACATTACAAACATGATAAAACAGCTTGTTATCACATCCAAACACTGTTTTGAAACAAAATATGAGTTTCAGTTCATTCTTCAAAAGTTGCACTTTTGCCACAAGTTATGCTCAGAAACACTGTTAGAGCGCTTACAGGGCCAGCAAACGCTGTTTTGAACGCCTTAATACAAGACGTACTACATGTTTGGAAATGCATGTGTAACATTACAAACATGATAAAACAGCTTGTTATCACATCCAAACACTGTTTTCATTCAAAATATGAGTTTTCTTTTCATTCTTCAAAAGTTGCACTTTTGCCACAAGTTATGCTCAGAAAACACTGTTTAGAGCGCTTACCAGCGCCAGCAAACGCTGTTTTGAACGCCTTAATGCAAGACTTACTACTTGTTTGGAAATGCATGTGGTAACATTACAAACATGATTAAACAGCTTGTTATCACATCCAAACAGTGTTTTGAAACAAAATATGAGTTTTCAGTTCATTCTTCAAAAGTTGCACTTTTTGCCACAGTTCAGAAACACTGTTTAGAGCTCTTACAGCGCCAGCAAACGCTGTTTTGAACGCCTTAATGCAAGACTTACTACTTCTTTGGAAATGCATGTGTAACATTACAAACATGATAAAACAGCTTGTTATCACATCCAAACACTGTTTTGAAACAAAATATGAGTTTTCAGTTCATTCTTCAAAAGTTGCACTTTTGCTCCAATTATGCTCAGAAACACTGTTTAGAGCTCTTACAGCGCCAGCAAACGCTGTTTTGAACGCCTAAATGCAAGACTTACTACTTGTATGGAAATGCATGTGTAACATTACAAACATGATAAAACAGCTTGTTATCACATCCAAACACTGTTTTCATTCAAAATATGAGTTCTCTTTTCATTCTTCAAAAGTTGCACTTTTGCCACAAGTTATGCTCAGAAACACTGTTTAGAGCGCTTACAGCGCCAGCAAACGCTGTTTTGAACGCCTTAATGCAAGACTTACTACTCTTGTTTGGAAATGCATGTGTAACATTACAAACATGATAAAACAGCTTGTTATCACATCCAAACACTGTTTTGAAACAAAATATGAGTTTTCAGGTTCATTCTTCAAAAGTTGCACTTTTGCTCCAAGTTATACTCAGAAACACTGTTTAGAGCGTTTACAGCGTCAGCAAACGCTGTTTTGAAACGCCTAAATGCAAGACTTACTACTTCTTTGGAAATGCATGTGTAACATTACAAACATGATAAAACAGCTTGTTATCACATCCAAACACTGTTTTGAAACAAAATATAGTTTTTCAGTTCATTCTTCAAAAGTTGCACTTTTGCCACAAGTTATGCTCAGAAACACTGTTTAGAGCGCTTACAGGGCCAGCAAACGCTGTTTTGAACGCCTTAATACAAGACTTACTACTTGTTTGGAAATGCATGTGTAACATTACAAACATGATAAAACAGCTTATCACATCCAAACACTGTTTTCATTCAAATATGAGTTTTCTTTTCAGTCTTCAAAAGTTGCACTTTTGCCACAAGTTATGCTCAGAAACACTGTTAAGAGCGCTTACACTCTGTTTGAACGCCTTAATGCAAGACTTACTACTTGTTAGGAAATGCATGTGTAACATTACAACATGATAAAACAGCTTATCACATCCAAACACTGTTTTCATTCAAATATGAGTTTTCTTTTCAGTCTTCAAAAGTTGCACTTTTGCCACAAGTTATGCTCAGAAACACTGTTTAGAGCGCTTACCAACGCTGTTTTGAACGCCTTAATGCAAGACTTACTACTTGTTTGGAAATGCATGTGTAACATTACAAACATGATAAAACAGCTTGTTATCACATCCAAACACTGTTTTGAAACAAAATATGAGTTTTCGGTTCATTCTTCAAAGTTGCACTTTTGCCACAGTTCAGAAACACTGTTTAGAGCTCTTACAGCGCCAGCAAACGCTGTTTTGAACGCCTTAATGCAAGACTTACTACTTGTTTGGAAATGCATGTGTAACCTTACAAACATGATAAAACAGCTTGTTATCACATCCAAACACTGTTATGAAACAAAATATGAGTTTTCAGTTCATTCTTCAAAAGTTGCACTTTTGCTCCAAGTTATGCTCAGAAACACTTGTTTAGAGCGTTTACAGCGCCAGCAAAACGCTGTTTTGAACGCCTAAATGCAAGACTTACTACTTGTATGGAAATGCATGTGTAACATTACAAACATGATAAAACAGCTTATCACATCCAAACACTGTTTTCATTCAAAATATGAGTTTTCTTTTCATTCTTCAAAGTTGCACTTTTGCCACAAGTTATGCTCAGAAACACTGTTTAGAGCGCTTACAGCGCCAGCAAAACGCTGTTTTGAACGCCTTAATGCAAGACTTACTACTTGTTTGGAAATGCATGTGTAACATTACAAACATGATAAAACAGCTTGTTATCACATCCAAACACTGTTTTTGAAACAAAATATGAGTTTTCAGTTCATTCTTCAAAAGTTGCACTTTTTGCCACAGTTCAGAAACACTGTTTAGAGCTCTTACAGGCGCCAGCAAACGCTGTTTTGAGCGCCTAAATGCAAGACTTACTACTTGTTTGGAAATGCATGTGTAACAATACAAACATGATAAAACAGCTTGTTATCACATCCAAACACTGTTTTGAAACAAAATATGAGTTTTCAGTTCATTCTCAAAAGTTGCACTTTTGCTCCAAGTTATGCTCAGAAACACTGTTTAGAGCGTTTACAGCGCCAGCAAACGCTGTTTTGAAACGCCTAAATGCAAGACTTACTACTTGTATGGAAATGCATGTGTAACATTACAAACATGATAAAACAGCTTGTTATCACATACCAAACACTGTTTTCATTCAAAATATGAGTTCTCTTTTCATCTTCAAAAAGTTGCACTTTTGCACAAGTTATGCTCAGAAACACTGTTTAGAGCGCTTACAGGGCCAGCAAACGCTGTTTTGTACGCCTTAATACAAGACGTACTACTTGTTTGGAAATGCATGTGTAACATTACAACATGATAAAACAGCTTGTATCACATCCAAACACTGTTTTCATTCAAAATATGAGTTTTCTTTTCAGTCTTCAAAAGTTGCACTTTTGCCACAAGTTATGCTCAGAAACACTGTTTAGAGCGTCTTACAGGGCCGCAAACGCTGTTTTGAACGCCCTTATAAACAAGACGTACTACTTGTTTGGAATGCATGTGTAAACTTACAAACATGATAAAACAGCTTATCACATCCAAACACTGTTTTCATTCAAAATATGAGTTTTCTTTCTTGTCATCTACAAAGTTGCACTTTGCCACAAGTTATGCTCAGAAACACTGTTTAGAGCGCTTACAAACGCTGTTTTGAACGCATTAATGCAAGACTTACTACTTGTAAGGAAATGCATGTGTACATTACAAACATGATAAAACAGCTTATCACATCCAAAACACTGTTTTCATTCAAAATATGAGTTTTCTTTTCAGTCTTCAAAAGTTGCACTTTTGCCACAAGTTATGCTCAGAAACACTGTTTAGAGCGCTTCAACGCTGTTTTGAACGCCTTAATGGCAAGACTTTACTACTTGTTTGGAAATGCATGAGTACATTACAAACATGATAAAACAGCTTGTTATCACATCCAAACACTGTTTTGAAACAAAATATGAGTTTCAGTTCATTCTTCAAAGTTGCACTTTTTGCCACAGTTCAGAAACACTGTTTAGAGCTCTTACAGCGCCAGCAAACGCTGTTTTGAACGCCTTAATGCAAGACTTACTACTTGTTTGGAAATGCATGTGTAACCTTACAAACATGATAAAACAGCTTGTTATCACATCCAAACACTGTTTTCATTCAAAATATGAGTTCTCTTTTCATTCTTCAAAAGTAGCACTTTGCCACAAGTTATGCTCAGAAACACTGTTTAGAGCGTTTACAGCGCCAGCAAACGCTGTTTTGAACGCCTAAATGCAAGACTTACTACTTGTTTGGAAATGCATGTGTCACATTACATAACATGATAAAACAGCTTGTTATCACATCCAAACACTGTTTTGAAACAAAATATGAGTTTCAGTTCATTCTTCAAAAGTTGCACTTTTGCTCCAAGTTATGCTCAGAAAACACTGTTTAGAGCGTTTACAGCGTCAGCAAACGCTGTTTGAACGCCTAAATGCAAGACTTACTACTTCTTTGGAAATGCATGTGTAACATTACAAACATGATAAAACAGCTTGTTATCACATCCAAACACTGTTTTGAAACAAAATATGAGTTTTCAGTTCATTCTTCAAAAGTTGCACTTTTGCTCCAAGTTAAGCTCAGAAACACTGTTTAGAGCGCTTACAGGGCCAGCAAACGCTGTTTTGAACGCCTTAATACAAGACTTACTACTTGTATGGAAATGCATGTGTAACATTACAAACATGATAAAACCAGCTTATCACATCCAAACACTGTTTTCATTCAAAATATGAGTTTTCTTTTCAGTCTTCAAAAGTTGCACTTTTGCCACAAGTTATGCTCAGAAAC
This sequence comes from Brachyhypopomus gauderio, assembly GCF_052324685.1. Classification (NCBI taxonomy): domain Eukaryota; kingdom Metazoa; phylum Chordata; class Actinopteri; order Gymnotiformes; family Hypopomidae; genus Brachyhypopomus; species Brachyhypopomus gauderio. Next base: position 62,493 of record NW_027507214.1, on the reverse strand, counting down.
ACTGTTTAGAGCGCTTACAACGCTGTTTTGAACGCCTTAATGCAAGACTTACTACTTGTTAGGAAATGCATGTGTAACATTACAAACATGATAAAACAGCTTGATATCACATCCAAACACTGTTTTCATTCAAAATTTGAGTTTTCTTTTCATTCTTCAAAAGTAGCACTTTTGCCACAAGTTATGCTCAGAAACACTGTTTAGAGCGCTTACAGCGCCAGCAAACGCTGTTTTGAACGCCTTAATACAAGACTTACTACTTGTTTGGAAATGCATGTGTAACATTACAAACATGATAAAACAGCTTGTTATCACATCCAAACACTGTTTTGAAACAAAATATGAGTTTTCAGTTCATCTTCAAAAGTTGCACTTTTGCCACAAGTTATGCTCAGAAACACTGTTTAGAGCGCTTACAGGGCCAGCAAACGCTGTTTTGAACGCCTTAATACAAGACGTACTACTTGTTTGGAAATGCATGTGTAACATTACAAACATGATAAAACAGCTTGTTATCACATCCAAACACTGTTTTCATTCAAAATATGAGTTTTCTATTCATTCTTCAAAAGTTGCACTTTTGCCACAAGTTATGCTCAGAAACACTGTTTAGAGCGCTTACAGCGCCAGCAAACGCTGTTTTGAACGCCTTAATGCAAGACTTACTACTTGTTTGGAAATGCATGTGTAACATTACAAACATGATAAAACAGCTTGTTATCACATCCAAACAGTGTTTTGAAACAAAATATGAGTTTTCAGTTCATTCTTCAAAAGTTGCACTTTTTGCCACAGTCAGAAACACTGTTTAGAGCTCTTACAGCGCCAGCAAACGCTGTTTTGAACGCCTTAATGCAAGACTTACTACTTTCTTTGGAAATGCATGTGTAACATTACAAACATGATAAAACAGCTTGTTATCACATCCAAACACTGTTTTGAAACAAAATATGAGTTTTCAGTTCATTCTTCAAAAGTTGCACTTTTGCTCCAAGTTATGCTCAGAAACACTGTTTAGAGCGTTTACAGCGCCAGCAAACGCTGTTTTGAACGCCTAAATGCAAGACTTACTACTTGTATGGAAATGCATGTGTAACATTACAAACATGATAAAACAGCTTGTTATCACATCCAAACACTGTTTTCATTCAAAATATGAGTTCTCTTTTCATTCTTCAAAAGTTGCACTTTTGCCACAAGTTATGCTCAGAAACACTGTTTAGAGCGCTATACAGGGCCAGCAAACGCTGTTTTGAACGCCTTAATACAAGACGTACTACTTGTTTGGAAATGCATGTGTAACATTACAAACATGATAAAACAGCTTGTTATCACATCCAAACACTGTTTTCATTCAAAATATGAGTTTTCTTTTCATTCTTCATAAGTTGCACTTTTGCCACAAGTTATGCTCAGAAACACTGTTTAGAGCGCTTACAGCGCCAGCAAACGCTGTTTTGAACGCCTTAATGCAAGACTTACTACTTGTTTGGAATGCATGTGTAACATTACAAACATGATAAAACAGCTTGTTATCACATCCAAACACTGTTTTGAAACAAAATATGAGTTTTCAGTTCATTCTTCAAAAGTTGCACTTTTGCTCCAAGTTATGCTCAGAAACACTGTTTAGACCGTTTACAGCGTCAGCAAACGCTGTTTTGAACGCCTAAATGCAAGACTTACTACTTCTTTGGAAATGCATGTGTAACATTACAAACATGATAAAACAGCTTGTTATCACATCCAAACACTGTTTTGAAACAAAATATGAGTTTTCAGTTCATTCTTCAAAAGTTGCACTTTTTGCCACAGTTCAGAAACACTGTTTAGAGCTCTTACAGCGCCAGCAAACGCTGTTTTGAACGCCTTAATGCAAGACTTACTACTTGTTTGGAAATGCATGTGTAACCTTACAAACATGATAAAACAGCTTGTTATCACATCCAAACACTGTTTTCATTCAAAATATGAATTCTCTTTTCATTCTTCAAAAGTAGCACTTTTGCCACAAGTTATGCTCAGAAACACTGTTTAGAGCGTTTACAGCGCCAGCAAACGCTGTTTTGAACGCCTAAATGCAAGACTTACTACTTGTTTGGAAATGCATGTGTCACATTACAAACATGATAAAACAGCTTGTTATCACATCCAAACACTGTTTTGAAACAAAATATGAGTTTTCAGTTCATTCTTCAAAAGTTGCACTTTTGCTCCAAGTTATGCTCAGAAACACTGTTTAGAGCGTTTTACAGCGTCAGCAAACGCTGTTTTGAACGCCTAAATGCAAGACTTACTACTTCTTTGGAAATGCATGTGTAACATTACAAACATGATAAAACAGCTTGTTATCACATCCAAACACTGTTTTGAAACAAAATATGAGTTTTCAGTTCATTCTTCAAAGTTGCACTTTGCTCCAAGTTATGCTCAGAAACACTGTTTAGAGCGCTTACAGGGCCAGCAAACGCTGTTTTGAACGCCTTAATACAAGACTTACTACTTGTTTGGAAATGCATGTGTAACATTACAAACATGATAAAACAGCTTATCACCATCCAAACACTGTTTTCATTCAAAATATGAGTTTTCTTTTCAGTCTTCAAAAGTTGCACTTTTGCCACAAGTTATGCTCAGAAACACTGTTTATGAGCGCTTACAACGCTGTTTTGAACGCCTTAATGCAAGACTTACTACTTGTTAGGAAATGCATGTGTAACATTACAAACATGATAAAACAGCTTGTTATCACATCCAAACACTGTTTTCATTCAAAATTTGAGTTTTCTTTTCATTCTTCAAAAAGTAGCACTTTTGCCACAAGTTATGCTCAGAAACACTGTTTAGAGCGCTTACAACGCTGTTTTGAACGCCTTAATGCAAGACTTACTACTTGTTAGGAAATGCATGTGTAACATTACAAACATGATAAAACAGCTTGTTATCACATCCAAACACTGTTTCATTCAAAATTTGAGTTTTCTTTTCATTTCTTCAAAAGTAGCACTTTTGCCACAAGTTATGCTCAGAAACACTGTTTAGAGCGCTTACAGCGCCAGCAAACGCTGTTTTGAACGCCTTAATACAAGACTTACTACTTGTTTGGAAATGCATGTGTAACATTACAAACATGATAAAACAGCTTGTTATCACATCCAAACACTGTTTTGAAACAAAATATGAGTTTTCAGTTCATTCTTCAAAAGTTGCACTTTTGCCACAAGTTATGCTCAGAAACACTGTTTAGAGCGCTTACAGGGCCAGCAAACGCTGTTTTGAACGCCTTAATACAAGACGTACTACTTGTTTGGAAATGCATGTGTAACATTACAAACATGATAAAATAGCTTGTTATCACATCCAAACACTGTTTTCATTCAAAATATGAGTTTTCTTTTCATTCTTCAAAAGTTGCACTTTTGCCACAAGTTATGCTCAGAAACACTGTTTAGAGCGCTTACAGCGCCAGCAAACGCTGTTTTGAACGCCTTAAAGCAAGACTTACTACTTGTTTGGAAATGCATGTGTAACATTACAAACATGATAAAACAGCTTGTTATCACATCCAAACAGTGTTTTGAAACAAAATATGAGTTTTCAGTTCATTCTTCAAAGTTGCACTTTTTGCCACAGTTCAGAAACACTGTTTAGAGCTCTTACAGCGCCAGCAACCGCTGTTTTGAACGCCTTATGCAAGACTTACTACTTCTTTGGAAATGCATGTGTAACATTACAAACATGATAAAACAGCTTGTTATCACATCCAAACACTGTTTTGAAACAAAATATGAGTTTTCAGTTCATTCTTCAAAAGTTGCACTTTTGCTCCAAGTTATGCTCAGAAACACTGTTTAGAGCGTTTACAGCGCCAGCAAACGCTGTTTTGAACGCCTAAATGCAAGACTTACTACTTGTATGGAAATGCATGTGTAACATTACAAACATGATAAAACAGCTTGTTATCACATCCAACACTGTTTTCATTCAAAATATGAGTTCTCTTTTCATTCTTCAAAAGTTGCACTTTTGCCACAAGTTATGCTCAGAAACACTGTTTAGAGCGCTTACAGGGCCAGCAAACGCTGTTTTGAACGCCTTAATACAAGACGTACTACTTGTTTGGAAATGCATGTGTAACATTACAAACATGATAAAACAGCTTGTTATCACATCCAAACACTGTTTTCATTCAAAATATGAGTTTTCTTTTCATTCTTCAAAAGTTGCACTTTTGCCACAAGTTATGCTCAGAAACACTGTTTAGAGCGCTTACAGCGCCAGCAAACGCTGTTTTGAACGCCTTAATGCAAGACTTACTACTTGTTTGGAAATGCATGTGTTAACATTACAAACATGATAAAACAGCTTGTTATCACATCCAAACAGTGTTTTGAAACAAAATATGAGTTTTCAGTTCATTCTTCAAAAGTTGCACTTTTTGCCACAGTTCAGAAACACTGTTTAGAGCTCTTACAGCGCCAGCAAACGCTGTTTTGAACGCCTTAATGCAAGACTTACTACTTCTTTGGAAATGCATGTGTAACATTACAAACATGATAAAACAGCTTGTTATCACATCCAAACACTGTTTTGAAACAAAATATGAGTTTTCAGTTCATTCTTCAAAAGTTGCACTTTTGCTCCAAGTTATGCTCAGAAACACTGTTTAGAGCGTTTACAGCGCCAGCAAACGCTGTTTTGAACGCCTAAATGCAAGACTTACTACTTGTATGGAAATGCATGTGTAACATTACAAACATGATAAAACAGCTTGTTATCACATCCAAACACTGTTTTCATTCAAAATATGAGTTCTCTTTTCATTCTTCAAAAGTTGCACTTTTGCCACAAGTTATGCTCAGAAACACTGTTTAGAGCGCTTACAGGGCCAGCAAACGCTGTTTTGAACGCCTTAATACAAGACGTACTACTTGTTTGGAAATGCATGTGTAACATTACAAACATGATAAAACAGCTTGTTATCACATCCAAACACTGTTTTGAAACAAAATATGAGTTTTCAGTTCATTCTTCAAAAGTTGCACTTTTGCCACAAGTTATGCTCAGAAACACTGTTTAGAGCGCTTACAGGGCCAGCAAACGCTGTTTTGAACGCCTTAATACAAGACGTACTACTTGTTTGGAAATGCATGTGTAACATTACAAACATGATAAAACAGCTTGTTATCACATCCAAACACTGTTTTCATTCAAAATATGAGTTTTCTTTTCATTCTTCAAAAGTTGCACTTTTGCCACAAGTTATGCTCAGAAACACTGTTTAGAGCGCTTACAGCGCCAGCAAACGCTGTTTTGAACGCCTTAATGCAAGACTTACTACTTGTTTGGAAATGCATGTGTAACATTACAAACATGATAAAACAGCTTGTTTTCACATCCAAACAGTGTTTTGAAACAAAATATGAGTTTTCAGTTCATTCTTCAAAAGTTGCACTTTTTGCCACAGTTCAGAAACACTGTTTAGAGCTCTTACAGCGCCAGCAAACGCTGTTTTGAACGCCTTAATGCAAGACTTACTACTTCTTTGGAAATGCATGTGTAACATTACAAACATGATAAAACAGCTTGTTATCACATCCAAACACTGTTTTGAAACAAAATATGAGTTTTCAGTTCATTCTTCAAAAGTTGCACTTTTGCTCCAAGTTATGCTCAGAAACACTGTTTAGAGCGTTTACAGCGCCAGCAAACGCTGTTTTGAACGCCTAAATGCAAGACTTACTACTTGTATGGAAATGCATGTGTAACATTACAAACATGATAAAACAGCTTGTTATCACATCCAAACACTGTTTTCATTCAAAATATGAGTTCTCTTTTCATTCTTCAAAAGTTGCACTTTTGCCACAAGTTATGCTCAGAAACACTGTTTAGAGCGCTTACAGGGCCAGCAAACGCTGTTTTGAACGCCTTAATACAAGACGTACTACTTGTTTGGAAATGCATGTGTAACATTACAAACATGATAAAACAGCTTGTTATCACATCCAAACACTGTTTTCATTCAAAATATGAGTTTTCTTTTCATTCTTCAAAAGTTGCACTTTTGCCACAAGTTATGCTCAGAAACACTGTTTAGAGCGCTTACAGCGCCAGCAAACGCTGTTTTGAACGCCTTAATGCAAGACTTACTACTTGTTTGGAAATGCATGTGTAACATTACAAACATGATAAAACAGCTTGTTATCACATCCAAACAGTGTTTTGAAACAAAATATGAGTTTTCAGTTCATTCTTCAAAAGTTGCACTTTTTGCCACAGTTCAGAAACACTGTTTAGAGCTCTTACAGCGCCAGCAAACGCTGTTTTGAACGCCTTAATGCAAGACTTACTACTTCTTTGGAAATGCATGTGTAACATTACAAACATGATAAAACAGCTTGTTATCACATCCAAACACTGTTTTGAAACAAAATATGAGTTTTCAGTTCATTCTTCAAAAGTTGCACTTTTGCTCCAAGTTATGCTCAGAAACACTGTTTAGAGCGTTTACAGCGCCAGCAAACGCTGTTTTGAACGCCTAAATGCAAGACTTACTACTTGTATGGAAATGCATGTGTAACATTACAAACATGATAAAACAGCTTGTTATCACATCCAAACACTGTTTTCATTCAAAATATGAGTTCTCTTTTCATTCTTCAAAAGTTGCACTTTTGCCACAAGTTATGCTCAGAAACACTGTTTAGAGCGCTTACAGGGCCAGCAAACGCTGTTTTGAACGCCTTAATACAAGACGTACTACTTGTTTGGAAATGCATGTGTAACATTACAAACATGATAAAACAGCTTGTTATCACATCCAAACACTGTTTTCATTCAAAATATGAGTTTTCTTTTCATTCTTCAAAAGTTGCACTTTTGCCACAAGTTATGCTCAGAAACACTGTTTAGAGCGCTTACAGCGCCAGCAAACGCTGTTTTGAACGCCTTAATGCAAGACTTACTACTTGTTTGGAAATGCATGTGTAACATTACAAACATGATAAAACAGCTTGTTATCACATCCAAACACTGTTTTGAAACAAAATATGAGTTTTCAGTTCATTCTTCAAAAGTTGCACTTTTTGCCACAGTTCAGAAACACTGTTTAGAGCTCTTACAGCGCCAGCAAACGCTGTTTTGAACGCCTTAATGCAAGACTTACTACTTCTTTGGAAATGCATGTGTAACATTACAAACATGATAAAACAGCTTGTTATCACATCCAAACACTGTTTTGAAACAAAATATGAGTTTTCAGTTCATTCTTCAAAAGTTGCACTTTTGCTCCAAGTTATGCTCAGAAACACTGTTTAGAGCGTTTACAGCGCCAGCAAACGCTGTTTTGAACGCCTAAATGCAAGACTTACTACTTGTATGGAAATGCATGTGTAACATTACAAACATGATAAAACAGCTTGTTATCACATCCAAACACTGTTTTCATTCAAAATATGAGTTCTCTTTTCATTCTTCAAAAGTTGCACTTTTGCCACAAGTTATGCTCAGAAACACTGTTTAGAGCGCTTACAGGGCCAGCAAACGCTGTTTTGAACGCCTTAATACAAGACGTACTACTTGTTTGGAAATGCATGTGTAACATTACAAACATGATAAAACAGCTTGTTATCACATCCAAACACTGTTTTCATTCAAAATATGAGTTTTCTTTTCATTCTTCAAAAGTTGCACTTTTGCCACAAGTTATGCTCAGAAACACTGTTTAGAGCGCTTACAGCGCCAGCAAACGCTGTTTTGAACGCCTTAATGCAAGACTTACTACTTGTATGGAAATGCATGTGTAACATTGCAAACATGATAAAACAGCTTGTTATCACATCCAAACACTGTTTTGAAACAAAATATGAGTTTTCAGTTCATTCTTCAAAAGTTGCACTTTTGCTCCAAGTTATGCTCAGAAACACTGTTTAGACCGTTTACAGCGTCAGCAAACGCTGTTTTGAACGCCTAAATGCAAGACTTACTACTTCTTTGGAAATGCATGTGTAACATTACAAACATGATAAAACAGCTTGTTATCACATCCAAACACTGTTTTGAAACAAAATATGAGTTTTCAGTTCATTCTTCAAAAGTTGCACTTTTTGCCACAGTTCAGAAACACTGTTTAGAGCTCTTACAGCGCCAGCAAACGCTGTTTTGAACGCCTTAATGCAAGACTTACTACTTGTTTGGAAATGCATGTGTAACCTTACAAACATGATAAAACAGCTTGTTATCACATCCAAACACTGTTTTCATTCAAAATATGAATTCTCTTTTCATTCTTCAAAAGTAGCACTTTTGCCACAAGTTATGCTCAGAAACACTGTTTAGAGCGTTTACAGCGCCAGCAAACGCTGTTTTGAACGCCTAAATGCAAGACTTACTACTTGTTTGGAAATGCATGTGTCACATTACAAACATGATAAAACAGCTTGTTATCACATCCAAACACTGTTTTGAAACAAAATATGAGTTTTCAGTTCATTCTTCAAAAGTTGCACTTTTGCTCCAAGTTATGCTCAGAAACACTGTTTAGAGCGTTTACAGCGTCAGCAAACGCTGTTTTGAACGCCTAAATGCAAGACTTACTACTTCTTTGGAAATGCATGTGTAACATTACAAACATGATAAAACAGCTTGTTATCACATCCAAACACTGTTTTGAAACAAAATATGAGTTTTCAGTTCATTCTTCAAAAGTTGCACTTTTGCTCCAAGTTATGCTCAGAAACACTGTTTAGAGCGCTTACAGGGCCAGCAAACGCTGTTTTGAACGCCTTAATACAAGACTTACTACTTGTTTGGAAATGCATGTGTAACATTACAAACATGATAAAACAGCTTATCACATCCAAACACTGTTTTCATTCAAAATATGAGTTTTCTTTTCAGTCTTCAAAAGTTGCACTTTTGCCACAAGTTATGCTCAGAAACACTGTTTAGAGCGCTTACAACGCTGTTTTGAACGCCTTAATGCAAGACTTACTACTTGTTAGGAAATGCATGTGTAACATTACAAACATGATAAAACAGCTTGTTATCACATCCAAACACTGTTTTGAAACAAAATATGAGTTTTCAGTTCATTCTTCAAAAGTTGCACTTTTGCTCCAAGTTATGCTCAGAAACACTGTTTAGAGCGTTTACAGCGCCAGCAAACGCTGTTTTGAACGCCTAAATGCAAGACTTACTACTTGTATGGAAATGCATGTGTAACATTACAAACATGATAAAACAGCTTGTTATCACATCCAAACACTGTTTTCATTCAAAATATGAGTTCTCTTTTCATTCTTCAAAAGTTGCACTTTTGCCACAAGTTATGCTCAGAAACACTGTTTAGAGCGCTTACAGGGCCAGCAAACGCTGTTTTGAACGCCTTAATACAAGACGTACTACTTGTTTGGAAATGCATGTGTAACATTACAAACATGATAAAACAGCTTGTTATCACATCCAAACACTGTTTTCATTCAAAATATGAGTTTTCTTTTCATTCTTCAAAAGTTGCACTTTTGCCACAAGTTATGCTCAGAAACACTGTTTAGAGCGCTTACAGCGCCAGCAAACGCTGTTTTGAACGCCTTAATGCAAGACTTACTACTTGTTTGGAAATGCATGTGTAACATTACAAACATGATAAAACAGCTTGTTATCACATCCAAACACTGTTTTGAAACAAAATATGAGTTTTCAGTTCATTCTTCAAAAGTTGCACTTTTTGCCACAGTTCAGAAACACTGTTTAGAGCTCTTACAGCGCCAGCAAACGCTGTTTTGAACGCCTTAATGCAAGACTTACTACTTCTTTGGAAATGCATGTGTAACATTACAAACATGATAAAACAGCTTGTTATCACATCCAAACACTGTTTTGAAACAAAATATGAGTTTTCAGTTCATTCTTCAAAAGTTGCACTTTTGCTCCAAGTTATGCTCAGAAACACTGTTTAGAGCGTTTACAGCGCCAGCAAACGCTGTTTTGAACGCCTAAATGCAAGACTTACTACTTCTTTGGAAATGCATGTGTAACATTACAAACATGATAAAACAGCTTGTTATCACATCCAAACACTGTTTTCATTCAAAATATGAGTTTTCTTTTCATTCTTCAAAAGTTGCACTTTTGCCACAAGTTATGCTCAGAAACACTGTTTAGAGCGCTTACAGCGCCAGCAAACGCTGTTTTGAACGCCTTAATGCAAGACTTACTACTTGTATGGAAATGCATGTGTAACATTGCAAACATGATAAAACAGCTTGTTATCACATCCAAACACTGTTTTGAAACAAAATATGAGTTTTCAGTTCATTCTTCAAAAGTTGCACTTTTGCTCCAAGTTATGCTCAGAAACACTGTTTAGACCGTTTACAGCGTCAGCAAACGCTGTTTTGAACGCCTAAATGCAAGACTTACTACTTCTTTGGAAATGCATGTGTAACATTACAAACATGATAAAACAGCTTGTTATCACATCCAAACACTGTTTTGAAACAAAGTATGAGTTTTCAGTTCATTCTTCAAAAGTTGCACTTTTTGCCACAGTTCAGAAACACTGTTTAGAGCTCTTACAGCGCCAGCAAACGCTGTTTTGAACGCCTTAATGCAAGACTTACTACTTGTTTGGAAATGCATGTGTAACCTTACAAACATGATAAAACAGCTTGTTATCACATCCAAACACTGTTTTCATTCAAAATATGAATTCTCTTTTCATTCTTCAAAAGTAGCACTTTTGCCACAAGTTATGCTCAGAAACACTGTTTAGAGCGTTTACAGCGCCAGCAAACGCTGTTTTGAACGCCTAAATGCAAGACTTACTACTTGTTTGGAAATGCATGTGTCACATTACAAACATGATAAAACAGCTTGTTATCACATCCAAACACTGTTTTGAAACAAAATATGAGTTTTCAGTTCATTCTTCAAAAGTTGCACTTTTGCTCCAAGTTATGCTCAGAAACACTGTTTAGAGCGTTTACAGCGTCAGCAAACGCTGTTTTGAACGCCTAAATGCAAGACTTACTACTTCTTTGGAAATGCATGTGTAACATTACAAACATGATAAAACAGCTTGTTATCACATCCAAACACTGTTTTGAAACAAAATATGAGTTTTCAGTTCATTCTTCAAAAGTTGCACTTTTGCTCCAAGTTATGCTCAGAAACACTGTTTAGAGCGCTTACAGGGCCAGCAAACGCTGTTTTGAACGCCTTAATACAAGACTTACTACTTGTTTGGAAATGCATGTGTAACATTACAAACATGATAAAACAGCTTATCACATCCAAACACTGTTTTCATTCAAAATATGAGTTTTCTTTTCAGTCTTCAAAAGTTGCACTTTTGCCACAAGTTATGCTCAGAAACACTGTTTAGAGCGCTTACAACGCTGTTTTGAACGCCTTAATGCAAGACTTACTACTTGTTAGGAAATGCATGTGTAACATTACAAACATGATAAAACAGCTTGTTATCACATCCAAACACTGTTTTCATTCAAAATTTGAGTTTTCTTTTCATTCTTCAAAAGTAGCACTTTTGCCACAAGTTATGCTCAGAAACACTGTTTAGAGCGCTTACAGCGCCAGCAAACGCTGTTTTGAACGCCTTAATACAAGACTTACTACTTGTTTGGAAATGCATGTGTAACATTACAAACATGATAAAACAGCTTGTTATCACATCCAAACACTGTTTTGAAACAAAATATGAGTTTTCAGTTCATTCTTCAAAAGTTGCACTTTTACCACAAGTTATGCTCAGAAACACTGTTTAGAGCGCTTACAGGGCCAGCAAACGCTGTTTTGAACGCCTTAATACAAGACGTACTACTTGTTTGGAAATGCATGTGTAACATTACAAACATGATAAAACAGCTTGTTATCACATCCAAACACTGTTTTCATTCAAAATATGAGTTTTCTTTTCATTCTTCAAAAGTTGCACTTTTGCCACAAGTTATGCTCAGAAACACTGTTTAGAGCGCTTACAGCGCCAGCAAACGCTGTTTTGAACGCCTTAATGCAAGACTTACTACTTGTTTGGAAATGCATGTGTAACATTACAAACATGATAAAACAGCTTGTTATCACATCCAAACAGTGTTTTGAAACAAAATATGAGTTTTCAGTTCATTCTTCAAAAGTTGCACTTTTTGCCACAGTTCAGAAACACTGTTTAGAGCTCTTACAGCGCCAGCAAACGCTGTTTTGAACGCCTTAATGCAAGACTTACTACTTCTTTGGAAATGCATGTGTAACATTACAAACATGATAAAACAGCTTGTTATCACATCCAAACACTGTTTTGAAACAAAATATGAGTTTTCAGTTCATTCTTCAAAAGTTGCACTTTTGCTCCAAGTTATGCTCAGAAACACTGTTTAGAGCGTTTACAGCGCCAGCAAACGCTGTTTTGAACGCCTAAATGCAAGACTTACTACTTGTATGGAAATGCATGTGTAACATTACAAACATGATAAAACAGCTTGTTATCACATCCAAACACTGTTTTCATTCAAAATATGAGTTCTCTTTTCATTCTTCAAAAGTTGCACTTTTGCCACAAGTTATGCTCAGAAACACTGTTTAGAGCGCTTACAGGGCCAGCAAACGCTGTTTTGAACGCCTTAATACAAGACGTACTACTTGTTTGGAAATGCATGTGTAACATTACAAACATGATAAAACAGCTTGTTATCACATCCAAACACTGTTTTCATTCAAAATATGAGTTTTCTTTTCATTCTTCAAAAGTTGCACTTTTGCCACAAGTTATGCTCAGAAACACTGTTTAGAGCGCTTACAGCGCCAGCAAACGCTGTTTTGAACGCCTTAATGCAAGACTTACTACTTGTATGGAAATGCATGTGTAACATTGCAAACATGATAAAACAGCTTGTTATCACATCCAAACACTGTTTTGAAACAAAATATGAGTTTTCAGTTCATTCTTCAAAAGTTGCACTTTTGCTCCAAGTTATGCTCAGAAACACTGTTTAGACCGTTTACAGCGTCAGCAAACGCTGTTTTGAACGCCTAAATGCAAGACTTACTACTTCTTTGGAAATGCATGTGTAACATTACAAACATGATAAAACAGCTTGTTATCACATCCAAACACTGTTTTGAAACAAAATATGAGTTTTCAGTTCATTCTTCAAAAGTTGCACTTTTTGCCACAGTTCAGAAACACTGTTTAGAGCTCTTACAGCGCCAGCAAACGCTGTTTTGAACGCCTTAATGCAAGACTTACTACTTGTTTGGAAATGCATGTGTAACCTTACAAACATGATAAAACAGCTTGTTATCACATCCAAACACTGTTTTCATTCAAAATATGAATTCTCTTTTCATTCTTCAAAAGTAGCACTTTTGCCACAAGTTATGCTCAGAAACACTGTTTAGAGCGTTTACAGCGCCAGCAAACGCTGTTTTGAACGCCTAAATGCAAGACTTACTACTTGTTTGGAAATGCATGTGTCACATTACAAACATGATAAAACAGCTTGTTATCACATCCAAACACTGTTTTGAAACAAAATATGAGTTTTCAGTTCATTCTTCAAAAGTTGCACTTTTGCTCCAAGTTATGCTCAGAAACACTGTTTAGAGCGTTTACAGCGTCAGCAAACGCTGTTTTGAACGCCTAAATGCAAGACTTACTACTTCTTTGGAAATGCATGTGTAACATTACAAACATGATAAAACAGCTTGTTATCACATCCAAACACTGTTTTGAAACAAAATATGAGTTTTCAGTTCATTCTTCAAAAGTTGCACTTTTGCTCCAAGTTATGCTCAGAAACACTGTTTAGAGCGCTTACAGGGCCAGCAAACGCTGTTTTGAACGCCTTAATACAAGACTTACTACTTGTTTGGAAATGCATGTGTAACATTACAAACATGATAAAACAGCTTATCACATCCAAACACTGTTTTCATTCAAAATATGAGTTTTCTTTTCAGTCTTCAAAAGTTGCACTTTTGCCACAAGTTATGCTCAGAAACACTGTTTAGAGCGCTTACAACGCTGTTTTGAACGCCTTAATGCAAGACTTACTACTTGTTAGGAAATGCATGTTGTAACATTACAAACATGATAAAACAGCTTGTTATCACATCCAAACACTGTTTTGAAACAAAATATGAGTTTTCAGTTCATTCTTCAAAAGTTGCACTTTTGCTCCAAGTTATGCTCAGAAACACTGTTTAGAGCGTTTACAGCGCCAGCAAACGCTGTTTTGAACGCCTAAATGCAAGACTTACTACTTGTATGGAAATGCATGTGTAACATTACAAACATGATAAAACAGCTTGTTATCACATCCAAACACTGTTTTCATTCAAAATATGAGTTCTCTTTTCATTCTTCAAAAGTTGCACTTTTGCCACAAGTTATGCTCAGAAACACTGTTTAGAGCGCTTACAGGGCCAGCAAACGCTGTTTTGAACGCCTTAATACAAGACGTACTACTTGTTTGGAAATGCATGTGTAACATTACAAACATGATAAAAACAGCTTGTTATCACATCCAAACACTGTTTTCATTCAAAATATGAGTTTTCTTTTCATTCTTCAAAAGTTGCACTTTTGCCACAAGTTATGCTCAGAAACACTGTTTAGAGCGCTTACAGCGCCAGCAAACGCTGTTTTGAACGCCTTAATGCAAGACTTACTACTTGTTTGGAAATGCATGTGTAACATTACAAACATGATAAAACAGCTTGTTATCACATCCAAACACTGTTTTGAAACAAAATATGAGTTTTCAGTTCATTCTTCAAAAGTTGCACTTTTTGCCACAGTTCAGAAACACTGTTTAGAGCTCTTACAGCGCCAGCAAACGCTGTTTTGAACGCCTTAATGCAAGACTTACTACTTCTTTGGAAATGCATGTGTAACATTACAAACATGATAAAACAGCTTGTTATCACATCCAAACACTGTTTTGAAACAAAATATGAGTTTTCAGTTCATTCTTCAAAAGTTGCACTTTTGCTCCAAGTTATGCTCAGAAACACTGTTTAGAGCGTTTACAGCGCCAGCAAACGCTGTTTTGAACGCCTAAATGCAAGACTTACTACTTCTTTGGAAATGCATGTGTAACATTACAAACATGATAAAACAGCTTGTTATCACATCCAAACACTGTTTTCATTCAAAATATGAGTTTTCTTTTCATTCTTCAAAAGTTGCACTTTTGCCACAAGTTATGCTCAGAAACACTGTTTAGAGCGCTTACAGCGCCAGCAAACGCTGTTTTGAACGCCTTAATGCAAGACTTACTACTTGTATGGAAATGCATGTGTAACATTGCAAACATGATAAAACAGCTTGTTATCACATCCAAACACTGTTTTGAAACAAAATATGAGTTTTCAGTTCATTCTTCAAAAGTTGCACTTTTGCTCCAAGTTATGCTCAGAAACACTGTTTAGACCGTTTACAGCGTCAGCAAACGCTGTTTTGAACGCCTAAATGCAAGACTTACTACTTCTTTGGAAATGCATGTGTAACATTACAAACATGATAAAACAGCTTGTTATCACATCCAAACACTGTTTTGAAACAAAGTATGAGTTTTCAGTTCATTCTTCAAAAGTTGCACTTTTTGCCACAGTTCAGAAACACTGTTTAGAGCTCTTACAGCGCCAGCAAACGCTGTTTTGAACGCCTTAATGCAAGACTTACTACTTGTTTGGAAATGCATGTGTAACCTTACAAACATGATAAAACAGCTTGTTATCACATCCAAACACTGTTTTCATTCAAAATATGAATTCTCTTTTCATTCTTCAAAAGTAGCACTTTTGCCACAAGTTATGCTCAGAAACACTGTTTAGAGCGTTTACAGCGCCAGCAAACGCTGTTTTGAACGCCTAAATGCAAGACTTACTACTTGTTTGGAAATGCATGTGTCACATTACAAACATGATAAAACAGCTTGTTATCACATCCAAACACTGTTTTGAAACAAAATATGAGTTTTCAGTTCATTCTTCAAAAGTTGCACTTTTGCTCCAAGTTATGCTCAGAAACACTGTTTAGAGCGTTTACAGCGTCAGCAAACGCTGTTTTGAACGCCTAAATGCAAGACTTACTACTTCTTTGGAAATGCATGTGTAACATTACAAACATGATAAAACAGCTTGTTATCACATCCAAACACTGTTTTGAAACAAATATGAGTTTTCAGTTCATTCTTCAAAAGTTGCACTTTTGCTCCAAGTTATGCTCAGAAACACTGTTTAGAGCGCTTACAGGGCCAGCAAACGCTGTTTTGAACGCCTTAATACAAGACTTACTACTTGTTTGGAAATGCATGTGTAACATTACAAACATGATAAAACAGCTTATCACATCCAAACACTGTTTTCATTCAAAATATGAGTTTTCTTTTCAGTCTTCAAAAGTTGCACTTTTGCCACAAGTTATGCTCAGAAACACTGTTTAGAGCGCTTACAACGCTGTTTTGAACGCCTTAATGCAAGACTTACTACTTGTTAGGAAATGCATGTGTAACATTACAAACATGATAAAACAGCTTGTTATCACATCCAAACACTGTTTTCATTCAAAATTTGAGTTTTCTTTTCATTCTTCAAAAGTAGCACTTTTGCCACAAGTTATGCTCAGAAACACTGTTTAGAGCGCTTACAGCGCCAGCAAACGCTGTTTTGAACGCCTTAATACAAGACTTACTACTTGTTTGGAATGCATGTGTAACATTACAAACATGATAAAACAAGCTTGTTATCACATCCAAACACTGTTTTGAAACAAAATATGAGTTTTCAGTTCATTCTTCAAAAGTTGCACTTTTACCACAAGTTATGCTCAGAAACACTGTTTAGAGCGCTTACAGGGCCAGCAAACGCTGTTTTGAACGCCTTAATACAAGACGTACTACTTGTTTGGAAATGCATGTGTAACATTACAAACATGATAAAAACAGCTTGTTATCACATCCAAACACTGTTTTCATTCAAAATATGAGTTTTCTTTTCATTCTTCAAAAGTTGCACTTTTGCCACAAGTTATGCTCAGAAACACTGTTTAGAGCGCTTACAGCGCCAGCAAACGCTGTTTTGAACGCCTTAATGCAAGACTTACTACTTGTTTGGAAATGCATGTGTAACATTACAAACATGATAAAACAGCTTGTTATCACATCCAAACAGTGTTTTGAAACAAAATATGAGTTTTCAGTTCATTCTTCAAAAGTTGCACTTTTTGCCACAGTTCAGAAACACTGTTTAGAGCTCTTACAGCGCCAGCAAACGCTGTTTTGAACGCCTTAATGCAAGACTTACTACTTCTTTGGAAATGCATGTGTAACATTACAAACATGATAAAACAGCTTGTTATCACATCCAAACACTGTTTTGAAACAAAATATGAGTTTTCAGTTCATTCTTCAAAAGTTGCACTTTTTGCCACAGTTCAGAAACACTGTTTAGAGCTCTTACAGCGCCAGCAAACGCTGTTTTGAACGCCTTAATGCAAGACTTACTACTTGTTTGGAAATGCATGTGTAACCTTACAAACATGATAAAACAGCTTGTTATCACATCCAAACACTGTTTTCATTCAAAATATGAGTTCTCTTTTCATTCTTCAAAAGTAGCACTTTTGCCACAAGTTATGCTCAGAAACACTGTTTAGAGCGTTTACAGCGCCAGCAAACGCTGTTTTGAACGCCTTAATGCAAGACTTACTACTTGTTTGGAAATGCATGTGTAACATTACAAACATGATAAAACAGCTTGTTATCACATCCAAACAGTGTTTTGAAACAAAATATGAGTTTTTCAGTTCATTCTTCAAAAGTTGCACTTTTTGCCACAGTTCAGAAACACTGTTTAGAGCTCTTACAGCGCCAGCAAACGCTGTTTTGAACGCCTTAATGCAAGACTTACTACTTCTTTGGAAATGCATGTGTAACATTACAAACATGATAAAACAGCTTGTTATCACATCCAAACACTGTTTTGAAACAAAATATGAGTTTTCAGTTCATTCTTCAAAAGTTGCACTTTTGCTCCAAGTTATGCTCAGAAACACTGTTTAGAGCGTTTACAGCGCCAGCAAACGCTGTTTTGAACGCCTAAATGCAAGACTTACTACTTGTATGGAAATGCATGTGTAACATTACAAACATGATAAAACAGCTTGTTATCACATCCAAACACTGTTTTCATTCAAAATATGAGTTCTCTTTTCATTCTTCAAAAGTTGCACTTTTGCCACAAGTTATGCTCAGAAACACTGTTTAGAGGGCTTACAGGGCCAGCAAACGCTGTTTTGAACGCCTTAATACAAGACGTACTACTTGTTTGGAAATGCATGTGTAACATTACAAACATGATAAAACAGCTTGTTATCACATCCAAACACTGTTTTCATTCAAAATATGAGTTTTCTTTTCATTCTTCAAAAGTTGCACTTTTGCCACAAGTTATGCTCAGAAACACTGTTTAGAGCGCTTACAGCGCCAGCAAACGCTGTTTTGAACGCCTTAATGCAAGACTTACTACTTGTTTGGAAATGCATGTGTAACATTACAAACATGATAAAACAGCTTGTTATCACATCCAAACACTGTTTTGAAACAAAATATGAGTTTTCAGTTCATTCTTCAAAAGTTGCACTTTTGCTCCAAGTTATGCTCAGAAACACTGTTTAGACCGTTTACAGCGTCAGCAAACGCTGTTTTGAACGCCTAAATGCAAGACTTACTACTTGTTTGGAAATGCATGTGTAACATTACAAACATGATAAAACAGCTTGTTATCACATCCAAACACTGTTTTGAAACAAAATATGAGTTTTCAGTTCATTCTTCAAAAGTTGCACTTTTGCTCCAAGTTATGCTCAGAAACACTGTTTAGACCGTTTACAGCGCCAGCAAACGCTGTTTTGAAAAGTGCAACTTTTGAAGACTGAAAAAGTCTTCAAAATATGAGTTTTCTTTTCAGTCTTCAAAAGTTGCACTTTTGCCACAAGTTACTACTTCTTTGGAAATGCATGTGTAACATTACAAACATGATAAAACAGCTTGTTATCACATCCAAACACTGTTTTCATTCAAAATATGAGTTTTCTTTTCAGTCTTCAAAAGTTGCACTTTTGCCACAAGTTATGCTCAGAAACACTGTTTAGAGCGCTTACAACGCTGTTTTGAACGCCTTAATGCAAGACTTACTACTTGTTAGGAAATGCATGTGTAACATTACAAACATGATAAAACAGCTTGTTATCACATCCAAACACTGTTTTCATTCAAAATATGAGTTTTCAGTTCATTCTTCAAAAGTTGCACTTTTTGCCACAGTTCAGAAACACTGTTTAGAGCTCTTACAGCGCCAGCAAACGCTGTTTTGAACGCCTTAATGCAAGACTTACTACTTGTTTGGAAATGCATGTGTAACCTTACAAACATGATAAAACAGCTTGTTATCACATCCAAACACTGTTTTCATTCAAAATATGAGTTCTCTTTTCATTCTTCAAAAGTAGCACTTTTGCCACAAGTTATGCTCAGAAACACTGTTTAGAGCGTTTACAGCGCCAGCAAACGCTGTTTTGAACGCCTAAATGCAAGACTTACTACTTGTTTGGAAATGCATGTGTCACATTACAAACATGATAAAACAGCTTGTTATCACATCCAAACACTGTTTTGAAACAAAATATGAGTTTTCAGTTCATTCTTCAAAAGTTGCACTTTTGCTCCAAGTTATGCTCAGAAACACTGTTTAGAGCGTTTACAGCGTCAGCAAACGCTGTTTTGAACGCCTAAATGCAAGACTTACTACTTCTTTGGAAATGCATGTGTAACATTACAAACATGATAAAACAGCTTGTTATCACATCCAAACACTGTTTTCATTCAAAATATGAGTTTTCTTTTCAGTCTTCAAAAGTTGCACTTTTGCCACAAGTTATGCTCAGAAACACTGTTTAGAGCGCTTACAACGCTGTTTTGAACGCCTTAATGCAAGACTTACTACTTGTTAGGAAATGCATGTGTAACATTACAAACATGATAAAACAGCTTGTTATCACATCCAAACACTGTTTTCATTCAAAATTTGAGTTTTCTTTTCATTCTTCAAAAGTAGCACTTTTGCCACAAGTTATGCTCAGAAACACTGTTTAGAGCGCTTACAGCGCCAGCAAACGCTGTTTTGAACGCCTTAATACAAGACTTACTACTTGTTTGGAAATGCATGTGTAACATTACAAACATGATAAAACAGCTTGTTATCACATCCAAACACTGTTTTGAAACAAAATATGAGTTTTCAGTTCATTCTTCAAAAGTTGCACTTTTGCTCCAAGTTATGCTCAGAAACACTGTTTAGACCGTTTACAGCGCCAGCAAACGCTGTTTTGAAAAGTGCAACTTTTGAAGACTGAAAAAGTCTTCAAAATATGAGTTTTCTTTTCAGTCTTCAAAAGTTGCACTTTTGCCACAAGTTATGCTCAGAAACACTGTTTAGAGCGCTTACAACGCTGTTTTGAACGCATTAATGCAAGACTTACTACTTGTTAGGAAATGCATGTGTAACATTACAAACATGATAAAACAGCTTATCACATCCAAACACTGTTTTCATTCAAAATATGAGTTTTCTTTTCAGTCTTCAAAAGTTGCACTTTTGCCACAAGTTATGCTCAGAAACACTGTTTAGAGCGCTTACAACGCTGTTTTGAACGCCTTAATGCAAGACTTACTACTTGTTTGGAAATGCATGTGTAACATTACAAACATGATAAAACAGCTTGTTATCACATCCAAACACTGTTTTGAAACAAAATATGAGTTTTCAGTTCATTCTTCAAAAGTTGCACTTTTTGCCACAGTTCAGAAACACTGTTTAGAGCTCTTACAGCGCCAGCAAACGCTGTTTTGAACGCCTTAATGCAAGACTTACTACTTGTTTGGAAATGCATGTGTAACCTTACAAACATGATAAAACAGCTTTTTATCACATCCAAACACTGTTTTCATTCAAAATATGAGTTCTCTTTTCATTCTTCAAAAGTAGCACTTTTGCCACAAGTTATGCTCAGAAACACTGTTTAGAGCGTTTACAGCGCCAGCAAACGCTGTTTTGAACGCCTAAATGCAAGACTTACTACTTGTTTGGAAATGCATGTGTCACATTACAAACATGATAAAACAGCTTGTTATCACATCCAAACACTGTTTTGAAACAAAATATGAGTTTTCAGTTCATTCTTCAAAAGTTGCACTTTTGCTCCAAGTTATGCTCAGAAACACTGTTTAGAGCGTTTACAGCGTCAGCAAACGCTGTTTTGAACGCCTAAATGCAAGACTTACTACTTCTTTGGAAATGCATGTGTAACATTACAAACATGATAAAACAGCTTGTTATCACATCCAAACACTGTTTTCATTCAAAATATGAGTTTTCTTTTCAGTCTTCAAAAGTTGCACTTTTGCCACAAGTTATGCTCAGAAACACTGTTTAGAGCGCTTACAACGCTGTTTTGAACGCCTTAATGCAAGACTTACTACTTGTTAGGAAATGCATGTGTAACATTACAAACATGATAAAACAGCTTGTTATCACATCCAAACACTGTTTTCATTCAAAATTTGAGTTTTCTTTTCATTCTTCAAAAGTAGCACTTTTGCCACAAGTTATGCTCAGAAACACTGTTTAGAGCGCTTACAGCGCCAGCAAACGCTGTTTTGAACGCCTTAATACAAGACTTACTACTTGTTTGGAAATGCATGTGTAACATTACAAACATGATAAAACAGCTTGTTATCACATCCAAACACTGTTTTGAAACAAAATATGAGTTTTCAGTTCATTCTTCAAAAGTTGCACTTTTGCTCCAAGTTATGCTCAGAAACACTGTTTAGACCGTTTACAGCGCCAGCAAACGCTGTTTTGAAAAGTGCAACTTTTGAAGACTGAAAAAGTCTTCAAAATATGAGTTTTCTTTTCAGTCTTCAAAAGTTGCACTTTTGCCACAAGTTATGCTCAGAAACACTGTTTAGAGCGCTTACAACGCTGTTTTGAACGCATTAATGCAAGACTTACTACTTGTTAGTAAATGCATGTGTAACATTACAAACATGATAAAACAGCTTATCACATCCAAACACTGTTTTCATTCAAAATATGAGTTTTCTTTTCAGTCTTCAAAAGTTGCACTTTTGCCACAAGTTATGCTCAGAAACACTGTTTAGAGCGCTTACAACGCTGTTTTGAACGCCTTAATGCAAGACTTACTACTTGTTTGGAAATGCATGTGTAACATTACAAACATGATAAAACAGCTTGTTATCACATCCAAACACTGTTTTGAAACAAAATATGAGTTTTCAGTTCATTCTTCAAAAGTTGCACTTTTTGCCACAGTTCAGAAACACTGTTTAGAGCTCTTACAGCGCCAGCAAACGCTGTTTTGAACGCCTTAATGCAAGACTTACTACTTGTTTGGAAATGCATGTGTAACCTTACAAACATGATAAAACAGCTTGTTATCACATCCAAACACTGTTTTCATTCAAAATATGAGTTCTCTTTTCATTCTTCAAAAGTAGCACTTTTGCCACAAGTTATGCTCAGAAACACTGTTTAGAGCGTTTACAGCGCCAGCAAACGCTGTTTTGAACGCCTAAATGCAAGACTTACTACTTGTTTGGAAATGCATGTGTCACATTACAAACATGATAAAACAGCTTGTTATCACATCCAAACACTGTTTTGAAACAAAATATGAGTTTTCAGTTCATTCTTCAAAAGTTGCACTTTTGCTCCAAGTTATGCTCAGAAACACTGTTTAGAGCGTTTACAGCGTCAGCAAACGCTGTTTTGAACGCCTAAATGCAAGACTTACTACTTCTTTGGAAATGCATGTGTAACATTACAAACATGATAAAACAGCTTGTTATCACATCCAAACACTGTTTTCATTCAAAATATGAGTTTTCTTTTCAGTCTTCAAAAGTTGCACTTTTGCCACAAGTTATGCTCAGAAACACTGTTTAGAGCGCTTACAACGCTGTTTTGAACGCCTTAATGCAAGACTTACTACTTGTTAGGAAATGCATGTGTAACATTACAAACATGATAAAACAGCTTGTTATCACATCCAAACACTGTTTTCATTCAAAATATGAGTTTTCTTTTCAGTCTTCAAAAGTTGCACTTTTGCCACAAGTTATGCTCAGAAACACTGTTTAGAGCGCTTACAACGCTGTTTTGAACGCCTTAATGCAAGACTTACTACTTGTTAGGAAATGCATGTGTAACATTACAAACATGATAAAACAGCTTGTTATCACATCCAAACACTGTTTTCATTCAAAATTTGAGTTTTCTTTTCATTCTTCAAAAGTAGCACTTTTGCCACAAGTTATGCTCAGAAACACTGTTTAGAGCGCTTACAGCGCCAGCAAACGCTGTTTTGAACGCCTTAATACAAGACTTACTACTTGTTTGGATATGCATGTGTAACATTACAAACATGATAAAACAGCTTGTTATCACATCCAAACACTGTTTTGAAACAAAATATGAGTTTTCAGTTCATTCTTCAAAAGTTGCACTTTTGCTCCAAGTTATGCTCAGAAACACTGTTTAGACCGTTTACAGCGCCAGCAAACGCTGTTTTGAAAAGTGCAACTTTTGAAGACTGAAAAAGTCTTCAAAATATGAGTTTTCTTTTCAGTCTTCAAAAGTTGCACTTTTGCCACAAGTTATGCTCAGAAACACTGTTTAGAGCGCTTACAACGCTGTTTTGAACGCCTTAATGCAAGACTTACTACTTGTTAGGAAATGCATGTGTAACATTACAAACATGATAAAACAGCTTATCACATCCAAACACTGTTTTCATTCAAAATATGAGTTTTCTTTTCAGTCTTCAAAAGTTGCACTTTTGCCACAAGTTATGCTCAGAAACACTGTTTAGAGCGCTTACAGGGCCAGCAAACGCTGTTTTGAACGCCTTAATACAAGACGTACTACTTGTTTGGAAATGCATGTGTAACATTACAAACATGATAAAACAGCTTGTTATCACATCCAAACACTGTTTTCATTCAAAATATGAGTTTTCTTTTCAGTCTTCAAAAGTTGCACTTTTGCCACAAGTTATGCTCAGAAACACTGTTTAGAGCGCTTACAACGCTGTTTTGAACGCCTTAATGCAAGACTTACTACTTGTTAGGAAATGCATGTGTAACATTACAAACATGATAAAACAGCTTATCACATCCAAACACTGTTTTCATTCAAAATATGAGTTTTCTTTTCAGTCTTCAAAAGTTGCACTTTTGCCACAAGTTATGCTCAGAAACACTGTTTAGAGCGCTTACAGGGCCAGCAAACGCTGTTTTGAACGCCTTAATACAAGACGTACTACTTGTTTGGAAATGCATGTGTAACATTACAAACATGATAAAACAGCTTATCACATCCAAACACTGTTTTCATTCAAAATATGAGTTTTCTTTTCAGTCTTCAAAAGTTGCACTTTTGCCACAAGTTATGCTCAGAAACACTGTTTAGAGCGCTTACAACGCTGTTTTGAACGCCTTAATGCAAAACTTACTACTTGTTTGGAAATGCATGTGTAACATTACAAACATGATAAAACAGCTTGTTATCACATCCAAACACTGTTTTGAAACAAAATATGAGTTTTCAGTTCATTCTTCAAAAGTTGCACTTTTTGCCACAGTTCAGAAACACTGTTTAGAGCTCTTACAGCGCCAGCAAACGCTGTTTTGAACGCCTTAATGCAAGACTTACTACTTGTTTGGAAATGCATGTGTAACCTTACAAACATGATAAAACAGCTTGTTATCACATCCAAACACTGTTTTCATTCAAAATATGAGTTCTCTTTTCATTCTTCAAAAGTAGCACTTTTGCCACAAGTTATGCTCAGAAACACTGTTTAGAGCGCTTACAGCGCCAGCAAACGCTGTTTTGAACGCCTTAATACAAGACTTACTACTTGTTTGGAAATGCATGTGTAACATTACAAACATGATAAAACAGCTTGTTATCACATCCAAACACTGTTTTGAAACAAAATATGAGTTTTCAGTTCATTCTTCAAAAGTTGCACTTTTTGCCACAGTTCAGAAACACTGTTTAGAGCTCTTACAGCGCCAGCAAACGCTGTTTTGAACGCCTTAATGCAAGACTTACTACTTGTTTGGAAATGCATGTGTAACCTTACAAACATGATAAAACAGCTTGTTATCACATCCAAACACTGTTTTCATTCAAAATATGAGTTCTCTTTTCATTCTTCAAAAGTAGCACTTTTGCCACAAGTTATGCTCAGAAACACTGTTTAGAGCGTTTACAGCGCCAGCAAACGCTGTTTTGAACGCCTAAATGCAAGACTTACTACTTGTTTGGAAATGCATGTGTCACATTACAAACATGATAAAACAGCTTGTTATCACATCCAAACACTGTTTTGAAACAAAATATGAGTTTTCAGTTCATTCTTCAAAAGTTGCACTTTTGCTCCAAGTTATGCTCAGAAACACTGTTTAGAGCGTTTACAGCGTCAGCAAACGCTGTTTTGAACGCCTAAATGCAAGACTTACTACTTCTTTGGAAATGCATGTGTAACATTACAAACATGATAAAACAGCTTGTTATCACATCCAAACACTGTTTTCATTCAAAATATGAGTTTTCTTTTCAGTCTTCAAAAGTTGCACTTTTGCCACAAGTTATGCTCAGAAACACTGTTTAGAGCGCTTACAACGCTGTTTTGAACGCCTTAATGCAAGACTTACTACTTGTTAGGAAATGCATGTGTAACATTACAAACATGATAAAACAGCTTGTTATCACATCCAAACACTGTTTTCATTCAAAATATGAGTTTTCTTTTCAGTCTTCAAAAGTTGCACTTTTGCCACAAGTTATGCTCAGAAACACTGTTTAGAGCGCTTACAACGCTGTTTTGAACGCCTTAATGCAAGACTTACTACTTGTTAGGAAATGCATGTGTAACATTACAAACATGATAAAACAGCTTGTTATCACATCCAAACACTGTTTTCATTCAAAATTTGAGTTTTCTTTTCATTCTTCAAAAGTAGCACTTTTGCCACAAGTTATGCTCAGAAACACTGTTTAGAGCGCTTACAGCGCCAGCAAACGCTGTTTTGAACGCCTTAATACAAGACTTACTACTTGTTTGGAAATGCATGTGTAACATTACAAACATGATAAAACAGCTTGTTATCACATCCAAACACTGTTTTGAAACAAAATATGAGTTTTCAGTTCATTCTTCAAAAGTTGCACTTTTGCTCCAAGTTATGCTCAGAAACACTGTTTAGACCGTTTACAGCGCCAGCAAACGCTGTTTTGAAAAGTGCAACTTTTGAAGACTGAAAAAGTCTTCAAAATATGAGTTTTCTTTTCAGTCTTCAAAAGTTGCACTTTTGCCACAAGTTATGCTCAGAAACACTGTTTAGAGCGCTTACAACGCTGTTTTGAACGCCTTAATGCAAGACTTACTACTTGTTAGGAAATGCATGTGTAACATTACAAACATGATAAAACAGCTTATCACATCCAAACACTGTTTTCATTCAAAATATGAGTTTTCTTTTCAGTCTTCAAAAGTTGCACTTTTGCCACAAGTTATGCTCAGAAACACTGTTTAGAGCGCTTACAGGGCCAGCAAACGCTGTTTTGAACGCCTTAATACAAGACGTACTACTTGTTTGGAAATGCATGTGTAACATTACAAACATGATAAAACAGCTTGTTATCACATCCAAACACTGTTTTCATTCAAAATATGAGTTTTCTTTTCAGTCTTCAAAAGTTGCACTTTTGCCACAAGTTATGCTCAGAAACACTGTTTAGAGCGCTTACAACGCTGTTTTTGAACGCCTTAATGCAAGACTTACTACTTGTTAGGAATGCATGTGTAACATTACAAACATGATAAAACAGCTTATCACATCCAAACACTGTTTTCATTCAAAATATGAGTTTTCTTTTCAGTCTTCAAAAGTTGCACTTTTGCCACAAGTTATGCTCAGAAACACTGTTTAGAGCGCTTACAGGGCCAGCAAACGCTGTTTTGAACGCCTTAATACAAGACGTACTACTTGTTTGGAAATGCTAGTGTAACATACAAACATGATAAAACAGCTTATCACATCCAAACACTGTTTTCATTCAAAATATGAGTTTTCTTTTCAGTCTTCAAAAGTTGCACTTTTGCCACAAGTTATGCTCAGAAACACTGTTTAGAGCGCTTACAACGCTGTTTTGAACGCCTTAATGCAAAACTTACTACTTGTTTGGAAATGCATGTGTAACATTACAAACATGATAAAACAGCTTGTTATCACATCCAAACACTGTTTTGAAACAAAATATGAGTTTTCAGTTCATTCTTCAAAAGTTGCACTTTTTGCCACAGTTCAGAAACACTGTTTAGAGCTCTTACAGCGCCAGCAAACGCTGTTTTGAACGCCTTAATGCAAGACTTACTACTTGTTTGGAAATGCATGTGTAACCTTACAAACATGATAAAACAGCTTGTTATCACATCCAAACACTGTTTTCATTCAAAATATGAGTTCTCTTTTCATTCTTCAAAAGTAGCACTTTTGCCACAAGTTATGCTCAGAAACACTGTTTAGAGCGCTTACAGCGCCAGCAAACGCTGTTTTGAACGCCTTAATACAAGACTTACTACTTGTTTGGAAATGCATGTGTAACATTACAAACATGATAAAACAGCTTGTTATCACATCCAAACACTGTTTTGAAACAAAATATGAGTTTTCAGTTCATTCTTCAAAAGTTGCACTTTTGCTCCAAGTTATGCTCAGAAACACTGTTTAGACCGTTTACAGCGCCAGCAAACGCTGTTTTGAAAAGTGCAACTTTTGAAGACTGAAAAAGTCTTCAAAATATGAGTTTTCTTTTCAGTCTTCAAAAGTTGCACTTTTGCCACAAGTTATGCTCAGAAACACTGTTTAGAGCGCTTACAACGCTGTTTTGAACGCCTTAATGCAAGACTTACTACTTGTTAGGAAATGCATGTGTAACATTACAAACATGATAAAACAGCTTATCACATCCAAACACTGTTTTCATTCAAAATATGAGTTTTCTTTTCAGTCTTCAAAAGTTGCACTTTTGCCACAAGTTATGCTCAGAAACACTGTTTAGAGCGCTTACAGGGCCAGCAAACGCTGTTTTGAACGCCTTAATACAAGACGTACTACTTGTTTGGAAATGCATGTGTAACATTACAAACATGATAAAACAGCTTGTTATCACATCCAAACACTGTTTTCTTTCAAAATATGAGTTTTCTTTTCAGTCTTCAAAAGTTGCACTTTTGCCACAAGTTATGCTCAGAAACACTGTTTAGAGCGCTTACAACGCTGTTTTGAACGCCTTAATGCAAGACTTACTACTTGTTAGGAAATGCATGTGTAACATTACAAACATGATAAAACAGCTTATCACATCCAAACACTGTTTTCATTCAAAATATGAGTTTTCTTTTCAGTCTTCAAAAGTTGCACTTTTGCCACAAGTTATGCTCAGAAACACTGTTTAGAGCGCTTACAGGGCCAGCAAACGCTGTTTTGAACGCCTTAATACAAGACGTACTACTTGTTTGGAAATGCATGTGTAACATTACAAACATGATAAAACAGCTTATCACATCCAAACACTGTTTTCATTCAAAATATGAGTTTTCTTTTCAGTCTTCAAAAGTTGCACTTTTGCCACAAGTTATGCTCAGAAACACTGTTTAGAGCGCTTACAACGCTGTTTTGAACGCCTTAATGCAAAACTTACTACTTGTTTGGAAATGCATGTGTAACATTACAAACATGATAAAACAGCTTGTTATCACATCCAAACACTGTTTTGAAACAAAATATGAGTTTTCAGTTCATTCTTCAAAAGTTGCACTTTTTGCCACAGTTCAGAAACACTGTTTAGAGCTCTTACAGCGCCAGCAAACGCTGTTTTGAACGCCTTAATGCAAGACTTACTACTTGTTTGGAAATGCATGTGTAACCTTACAAACATGATAAAACAGCTTGTTATCACATCCAAACACTGTTTTCATTCAAAATATGAGTTCTCTTTTCATTCTTCAAAAGTAGCACTTTTGCCACAAGTTATGCTCAGAAACACTGTTTAGAGCGCTTACAGCGCCAGCAAACGCTGTTTTGAACGCCTTAATACAAGACTTACTACTTGTTTGGAAATGCATGTGTAACATTACAAACATGATAAAACAGCTTGTTATCACATCCAAACACTGTTTTGAAACAAAATATGAGTTTTCAGTTCATTCTTCAAAAGTTGCACTTTTGCTCCAAGTTATGCTCAGAAACACTGTTTAGACCGTTTACAGCGCCAGCAAACGCTGTTTTGAAAAGTGCAACTTTTGAAGACTGAAAAAGTCTTCAAAATATGAGTTTTCTTTTCAGTCTTCAAAAGTTGCACTTTTGCCACAAGTTATGCTCAGAAACACTGTTTAGAGCGCTTACAACGCTGTTTTGAACGCCTTAATGCAAGACTTACTACTTGTTAGGAAATGCATGTGTAACATTACAAACATGATAAAACAGCTTATCACATCCAAACACTGTTTTCATTCAAAATATGAGTTTTCTTTTCAGTCTTCAAAAGTTGCACTTTTGCCACAAGTTATGCTCAGAAACACTGTTTAGAGCGCTTACAGGGCCAGCAAACGCTGTTTTGAACGCCTTAATACAAGACGTACTACTTGTTTGGAAATGCATGTGTAACATTACAAACATGATAAAACAGCTTGTTATCACATCCAAACACTGTTTTCATTCAAAATATGAGTTTTCTTTTCAGTCTTCAAAAGTTGCACTTTTGCCACAAGTTATGCTCAGAAACACTGTTTAGAGCGCTTACAACGCTGTTTTGAACGCCTTAATGCAAGACTTACTACTTGTTAGGAAATGCATGTGTAACATTACAAACATGATAAAACAGCTTATCACATCCAAACACTGTTTTCATTCAAAATATGAGTTTTCTTTTCAGTCTTCAAAAGTTGCACTTTTGCCACAAGTTATGCTCAGAAACACTGTTTAGAGCGCTTACAGGGCCAGCAAACGCTGTTTTGAACGCCTTAATACAAGACGTACTACTTGTTTGGAAATGCATGTGTAACATTACAAACATGATAAAACAGCTTATCACATCCAAACACTGTTTTCATTCAAAATATGAGTTTTCTTTTCAGTCTTCAAAAGTTGCACTTTTGCCACAAGTTATGCTCAGAAACACTGTTTAGAGCGCTTACAACGCTGTTTTGAACGCCTTAATGCAAAACTTACTACTTGTTTGGAAATGCATGTGTAACATTACAAACATGATAAAACAGCTTGTTATCACATCCAAACACTGTTTTGAAACAAAATATGAGTTTTCAGTTCATTCTTCAAAAGTTGCACTTTTTGCCACAGTTCAGAAACACTGTTTAGAGCTCTTACAGCGCCAGCAAACGCTGTTTTGAACGCCTTAATGCAAGACTTACTACTTGTTTGGAAATGCATGTGTAACCTTACAAACATGATAAAACAGCTTGTTATCACATCCAAACACTGTTTTCATTCAAAATATGAGTTCTCTTTTCATTCTTCAAAAGTAGCACTTTTGCCACAAGTTATGCTCAGAAACACTGTTTAGAGCGTTTACAGCGCCAGCAAACGCTGTTTTGAACGCCTAAATGCAAGACTTACTACTTGTTTGGAAATGCATGTGTCACATTACAAACATGATAAAACAGCTTGTTATCACATCCAAACACTGTTTTGAAACAAAATATGAGTTTTCAGTTCATTCTTCAAAAGTTGCACTTTTGCCACAAGTTATGCTCAGAAACACTGTTTAGAGCGCTTACAGGGCCAGCAAACGCTGTTTTGAACGCCTTAATACAAGACTTACTACTTGTTTGGAAATGCATATGTAACATTACAAACATGATAAAACAGCTTATCACATCCAAACACTGTTTTCATTCAAAATATGAGTTTTCTTTTCAGTCTTCAAAAGTAGCACTTTTGCCACAAGTTATGCTCAGAAACACTGTTTAGAGCGTTTACAGCGCCAGCAAACGCTGCTTTGAACGCCTAAATGCAAGACTTACTACTTCTTTGGAAATGCATGTGTAACATTACAAACATGATAAAACAGCTTGTTATCACATCCAAACACTGTTTTGGAACAAAATATGAGTTTTCAGTTCATTCTTCAAAAGTTGCACTTTTGCCACAAGTTATGCTCAGAAACACTGTTTAGAGCGCTTACAGGGCCAGCAAACGCTGTTTTGAACGCCTTAATACAAGACGTACTACTTGTTTGGAAATGCATGTGTAACATTACAAACATGATAAAACAGCTTGTTATCACATCCAAACACTGTTTTCATTCAAAATATGAGTTTTCTTTTCAGTCTTCAAAAGTTGCACTTTTGCCACAAGTTATGCTCAGAAACACTGTTTAGAGCGCTTACAACGCTGTTTTGAACGCCTTAATGCAAGACTTACTACTTGTTAGGAAATGCATGTGTAACATTACAAACATGATAAAACAGCTTATCACATCCAAACACTGTTTTCATTCAAAATATGAGTTTTCTTTTCAGTCTTCAAAAGTTGCACTTTTGCCACAAGTTATGCTCAGAAACACTGTTTAGAGCGCTTACAGGGCCAGCAAACGCTGTTTTGAACGCCTTAATACAAGACGTACTACTTGTTTGGAAATGCATGTGTAACATTACAAACATGATAAAACAGCTTATCACATCCAAACACTGTTTTCATTCAAAATATGAGTTTTCTTTTCAGTCTTCAAAAGTTGCACTTTTGCCACAAGTTATGCTCAGAAACACTGTTTAGAGCGCTTACAACGCTGTTTTGAACGCCTTAATGCAAAACTTACTACTTGTTTGGAAATGCATGTGTAACATTACAAACATGATAAAACAGCTTGTTATCACATCCAAACACTGTTTTGAAACAAAATATGAGTTTTCAGTTCATTCTTCAAAAGTTGCACTTTTTGCCACAGTTCAGAAACACTGTTTAGAGCTCTTACAGCGCCAGCAAACGCTGTTTTGAACGCCTTAATGCAAGACTTACTACTTGTTTGGAAATGCATGTGTAACCTTACAAACATGATAAAACAGCTTGTTATCACATCCAAACACTGTTTTCATTCAAAATATGAGTTCTCTTTTCATTCTTCAAAAGTAGCACTTTTGCCACAAGTTATGCTCAGAAACACTGTTTAGAGCGTTTACAGCGCCAGCAAACGCTGTTTTGAACGCCTAAATGCAAGACTTACTACTTGTTTGGAAATGCATGTGTCACATTACAAACATGATAAAACAGCTTGTTATCACATCCAAACACTGTTTTGAAACAAAATATGAGTTTTCAGTTCATTCTTCAAAAGTTGCACTTTTGCTCCAAGTTATGCTCAGAAACACTGTTTAGAGCGTTTACAGCGTCAGCAAACGCTGTTTTGAACGCCTAAATGCAAGACTTACTACTTCTTTGGAAATGCATGTGTAACATTACAAACATGATAAAACAGCTTGTTATCACATCCAAACACTGTTTTGAAACAAAATATGAGTTTTCAGTTCATTCTTCAAAAGTTGCACTTTTGCCACAAGTTATGCTCAGAAACACTGTTTAGAGCGCTTACAGGGCCAGCAAACGCTGTTTTGAACGCCTTAATACAAGACTTACTACTTGTTTGGAAATGCATATGTAACATTACAAACATGATAAAACAGCTTATCACATCCAAACACTGTTTTCATTCAAAATATGAGTTTTCTTTTCAGTCTTCAAAAGTAGCACTTTTGCCACAAGTTATGCTCAGAAACACTGTTTAGAGCGTTTACAGCGCCAGCAAACGCTGCTTTGAACGCCTAAATGCAAGACTTACTACTTCTTTGGAAATGCATGTGTAACATTACAAACATGATAAAACAGCTTGTTATCACATCCAAACACTGTTTTGGAACAAAATATGAGTTTTCAGTTCATTCTTCAAAAGTTGCACTTTTGCCACAAGTTATGCTCAGAAACACTGTTTAGAGCGCTTACAGGGCCAGCAAACGCTGTTTTGAACGCCTTAATACAAGACGTACTACTTGTTTGGAAATGCATGTGTAACATTACAAACATGATAAAACAGCTTGTTATCACATCCAAACACTGTTTTC
The DNA here is from genome assembly GCF_052324685.1 of Brachyhypopomus gauderio. NCBI lineage: Eukaryota > Metazoa > Chordata > Actinopteri > Gymnotiformes > Hypopomidae > Brachyhypopomus > Brachyhypopomus gauderio. Next base: position 29,180 of record NW_027507214.1, on the reverse strand, counting down.
ATTCAAAATATGAGTTTTCTTTTCAGTCTTCAAAAGTTGCACTTTTGCCACAAGTTATGCTCAGAAACACTGTTTAGAGCGCTTACAACGCTGTTTTGAACGCCTTAATGCAAGACTTACTACTTGTTAGGAAATGCATGTGTAACATTACAAACATGATAAAACAGCTTATCACATCCAAACACTGTTTTCATTCAAAATATGAGTTTTCTTTTCAGTCTTCAAAAGTTGCACTTTTGCCACAAGTTATGCTCAGAAACACTGTTTAGAGCGCTTACAGGGCCAGCAAACGCTGTTTTGAACGCCTTAATACAAGACGTACTACTTGTTTGGAAATGCATGTGTAACATTACAAACATGATAAAACAGCTTATCACATCCAAACACTGTTTTCATTCAAAATATGAGTTTTCTTTTCAGTCTTCAAAAGTTGCACTTTTGCCAAAAGTTATGCTCAGAAACACTGTTTAGAGCGCTTACAACGCTGTTTTGAACGCATTAATGCAAGACTTACTACTTGTTAGGAAATGCATGTGTAACATTACAAACATGATAAAACAGCTTATCACATCCAAACACTGTTTTCATTCAAAATATGAGTTTTCTTTTCAGTCTTCAAAAGTTGCACTTTTGCCACAAGTTATGCTCAGAAACACTGTTTAGAGCGCTTACAACGCTGTTTTGAACGCCTTAATGCAAGACTTACTACTTGTTTGGAAATGCATGTGTAACATTACAAACATGATAAAACAGCTTGTTATCACATCCAAACACTGTTTTGAAACAAAATATGAGTTTTCAGTTCATTCTTCAAAAGTTGCACTTTTTGCCACAGTTCAGAAACACTGTTTAGAGCTCTTACAGCGCCAGCAAACGCTGTTTTGAACGCCTTAATGCAAGACTTACTACTTGTTTGGAAATGCATGTGTAACCTTACAAACATGATAAAACAGCTTGTTATCACATCCAAACACTGTTTTCATTCAAAATATGAGTTCTCTTTTCATTCTTCAAAAGTAGCACTTTTGCCACAAGTTATGCTCAGAAACACTGTTTAGAGCGTTTAAAGCGCCAGCAAACGCTGTTTTGAACGCCTAAATGCAAGACTTACTACTTGTTTGGAAATGCATGTGTCACATTACAAACATGATAAAACAGCTTGTTATCACATCCAAACACTGTTTTGAAACAAAATATGAGTTTTCAGTTCATTCTTCAAAAGTTGCACTTTTGCTCCAAGTTATGCTCAGAAACACTGTTTAGAGCGTTTACAGCGTCAGCAAACGCTGTTTTGAACGCCTAAATGCAAGACTTACTACTTCTTTGGAAATGCATGTGTAACATTACAAACATGATAAAACAGCTTGTTATCACATCCAAACACTGTTTTGAAACAAAATATGAGTTTTCAGTTCATTCTTCAAAAGTTGCACTTTTGCCACAAGTTATGCTCAGAAACACTGTTTAGAGCGCTTACAGGGCCAGCAAACGCTGTTTTGAACGCCTTAATACAAGACGTACTACTTGTTTGGAAATGCATGTGTAACATTACAAACATGATAAAACAGCTTATCACATCCAAACACTGTTTTCATTCAAAATATGAGTTTTCTTTTCAGTCTTCAAAAGTTGCACTTTTGCCACAAGTTATGCTCAGAAACACTGTTTAGAGCGCTTACAACGCTGTTTTGAACGCCTTAATGCAAGACTTACTACTTGTTTGGAAATGCATGTGTAACATTACAAACATGATAAAACAGCTTGTTATCACATCCAAACACTGTTTTGAAACAAAATATGAGTTTTCAGTTCATTCTTCAAAAGTTGCACTTTTGCTCCAAGTTATGCTCAGAAACACTGTTTAGAGCGTTTACAGCGTCAGCAAACGCTGTTTTGAACGCCTAAATGCAAGACTTACTACTTCTTTGGAAATGCATGTGTAACATTACAAACATGATAAAACAGCTTGTTATCACATCCAAACACTGTTTTGAAACAAAATATGAGTTTTCAGTTCATTCTTCAAAAGTTGCACTTTTGCCACAAGTTATGCTCAGAAACACTGTTTAGAGCGCTTACAGGGCCAGCAAACGCTGTTTTGAACGCCTTAATACAAGACGTACTACTTGTTTGGAAATGCATGTGTAACATTACAAACATGATAAAACAGCTTATCACATCCAAACACTGTTTTCATTCAAAATATGAGTTTTCTTTTCAGTCTTCAAAAGTTGCACTTTTGCCACAAGTTATGCTCAGAAACACTGTTTAGAGCGCTTACAACGCTGTTTTGAACGCCTTAATGCAAGACTTACTACTTGTTTGGAAATGCATGTGTAACATTACAAACATGATAAAACAGCTTGTTATCACATCCAAACACTGTTTTGAAACAAAATATGAGTTTTCAGTTCATTCTTCAAAAGTTGCACTTTTTGCCACAGTTCAGAAACACTGTTTAGAGCTCTTACAGCGCCAGCAAACGCTGTTTTGAACGCCTTAATGCAAGACTTACTACTTGTTTGGAAATGCATGTGTAACCTTACAAACATGATAAAACAGCTTGTTATCACATCCAAACACTGTTTTCATTCAAAATATGAGTTCTCTTTTCATTCTTCAAAAGTAGCACTTTTGCCACAAGTTATGCTCAGAAACACTGTTTAGAGCGTTTAAAGCGCCAGCAAACGCTGTTTTGAACGCCTAAATGCAAGACTTACTACTTGTTTGGAAATGCATGTGTCACATTACAAACATGATAAAACAGCTTGTTATCACATCCAAACACTGTTTTGAAACAAAATATGAGTTTTCAGTTCATTCTTCAAAAGTTGCACTTTTGCTCCAAGTTATGCTCAGAAACACTGTTTAGAGCGTTTACAGCGTCAGCAAACGCTGTTTTGAACGCCTAAATGCAAGACTTACTACTTCTTTGGAAATGCATGTGTAACATTACAAACATGATAAAACAGCTTGTTATCACATCCAAACACTGTTTTGAAACAAAATATGAGTTTTCAGTTCATTCTTCAAAAGTTGCACTTTTGCCACAAGTTATGCTCAGAAACACTGTTTAGAGCGCTTACAGGGCCAGCAAACGCTGTTTTGAACGCCTTAATACAAGACGTACTACTTGTTTGGAAATGCATGTGTAACATTACAAACATGATAAAACAGCTTATCACATCCAAACACTGTTTTCATTCAAAATATGAGTTTTCTTTTCAGTCTTCAAAAGTTGCACTTTTGCCACAAGTTATGCTCAGAAACACTGTTTAGAGCGCTTACAACGCTGTTTTGAACGCCTTAATGCAAAACTTACTACTTGTTTGGAAATGCATGTGTAACATTACAAACATGATAAAACAGCTTGTTATCACATCCAAACACTGTTTTGAAACAAAATATGAGTTTTCAGTTCATTCTTCAAAAGTTGCACACTCAGAAACACTGTTTAGAGCTCTTACAGCGCCAGCAAACGCTGTTTTGAACGCCTTAATGCAAGACTTACTACTTGTTTGGAAATGCATGTGTAACCTTACAAACATGATAAAACAGCTTGTTATCACATCCAAACACTGTTTTGAAACAAAATATGAGTTTTCAGTTCATTCTTCAAAAGTTGCACTTTTGCTCCAAGTTATGCTCAGAAACACTGTTTAGAGCGTTTACAGCGTCAGCAAACGCTGTTTTGAACGCCTAAATGCAAGACTTACTACTTCTTTGGAAATGCATGTGTAACATTACAAACACGATAAAACAGCTTGTTATCACATCCAAACACTGTTTTGAAACAAAATATGAGTTTTCAGTTCATTCTTCAAAAGTTGCACTTTTGCCACAAGTTATGCTCAGAAACACTGTTTAGAGCGCTTACAGGGCCAGCAAACGCTGTTTTGAACGCCTTAATACAAGACTTACTACTTGTTTGGAAATGCATATGTAACATTACAAACATGATAAAACAGCTTATCACATCCAAACACTGTTTTCATTCAAAATATGAGTTTTCTTTTCAGTCTTCAAAAGTAGCACTTTTGCCACAAGTTATGCTCAGAAACACTGTTTAGAGCGTTTACAGCGCCAGCAAACGCTGCTTTGAACGCCTAAATGCAAGACTTACTACTTCTTTGGAAATGCATGTGTAACATTACAAACATGATAAAACAGCTTGTTATCACATCCAAACACTGTTTTGGAACAAAATATGAGTTTTCAGTTCATTCTTCAAAAGTTGCACTTTTGCCACAAGTTATGCTCAGAAACACTGTTTAGAGCGCTTACAGGGCCAGCAAACGCTGTTTTGAACGCCTTAATACAAGACGTACTACTTGTTTGGAAATGCATGTGTAACATTACAAACATGATAAAACAGCTTGTTATCACATCCAAACACTGTTTTCATTCAAAATATGAGTTTTCTTTTCAGTCTTCAAAAGTTGCACTTTTGCCACAAGTTATGCTCAGAAACACTGTTTAGAGCGCTTACAACGCTGTTTTGAACGCCTTAATGCAAGACTTACTACTTCTTTGGAAATGCATGTGTAACATTACAAACATGATAAAACAGCTTATCACATCCAAACACTGTTTTCATTCAAAATATGAGTTTTCTTTTCAGTCTTCAAAAGTTGCACTTTTGCCACAAGTTATGCTCAGAAACACTGTTTAGAGCGCTTACAGGGCCAGCAAACGCTGTTTTGAACGCCTTAATACAAGACGTACTACTTGTTTGGAAATGCATGTGTAACATTACAAACATGATAAAACAGCTTATCACATCCAAACACTGTTTTCATTCAAAATATGAGTTTTCTTTTCAGTCTTCAAAAGTTGCACTTTTGCCAAAAGTTATGCTCAGAAACACTGTTTAGAGCGCTTACAACGCTGTTTTGAACGCATTAATGCAAGACTTACTACTTGTTAGGAAATGCATGTGTAACATTACAAACATGATAAAACAGCTTATCACATCCAAACACTGTTTTCATTCAAAATATGAGTTTTCTTTTCAGTCTTCAAAAGTTGCACTTTTGCCACAAGTTATGCTCAGAAACACTGTTTAGAGCGCTTACAACGCTGTTTTGAACGCCTTAATGCAAGACTTACTACTTGTTTGGAAATGCATGTGTAACATTACAAACATGATAAAACAGCTTGTTATCACATCCAAACACTGTTTTGAAACAAAATATGAGTTTTCAGTTCATTCTTCAAAAGTTGCACTTTTTGCCACAGTTCAGAAACACTGTTTAGAGCTCTTACAGCGCCAGCAAACGCTGTTTTGAACGCCTTAATGCAAGACTTACTACTTGTTTGGAAATGCATGTGTAACCTTACAAACATGATAAAACAGCTTGTTATCACATCCAAACACTGTTTTCATTCAAAATATGAGTTCTCTTTTCATTCTTCAAAAGTAGCACTTTTGCCACAAGTTATGCTCAGAAACACTGTTTAGAGCGTTTAAAGCGCCAGCAAACGCTGTTTTGAACGCCTAAATGCAAGACTTACTACTTGTTTGGAAATGCATGTGTCACATTACAAACATGATAAAACAGCTTGTTATCACATCCAAACACTGTTTTGAAACAAAATATGAGTTTTCAGTTCATTCTTCAAAAGTTGCACTTTTGCTCCAAGTTATGCTCAGAAACACTGTTTAGAGCGTTTACAGCGTCAGCAAACGCTGTTTTGAACGCCTAAATGCAAGACTTACTACTTCTTTGGAAATGCATGTGTAACATTACAAACATGATAAAACAGCTTGTTATCACATCCAAACACTGTTTTGAAACAAAATATGAGTTTTCAGTTCATTCTTCAAAAGTTGCACTTTTGCCACAAGTTATGCTCAGAAACACTGTTTAGAGCGCTTACAGGGCCAGCAAACGCTGTTTTGAACGCCTTAATACAAGACGTACTACTTGTTTGGAAATGCATGTGTAACATTACAAACATGATAAAACAGCTTATCACATCCAAACACTGTTTTCATTCAAAATATGAGTTTTCTTTTCAGTCTTCAAAAGTTGCACTTTTGCCACAAGTTATGCTCAGAAACACTGTTTAGAGCGCTTACAACGCTGTTTTGAACGCCTTAATGCAAGACTTACTACTTGTTTGGAAATGCATGTGTAACATTACAAACATGATAAAACAGCTTGTTATCACATCCAAACACTGTTTTGAAACAAAATATGAGTTTTCAGTTCATTCTTCAAAAGTTGCACTTTTTGCCACAGTTCAGAAACACTGTTTAGAGCTCTTACAGCGCCAGCAAACGCTGTTTTGAACGCCTTAATGCAAGACTTACTACTTGTTTGGAAATGCATGTGTAACCTTACAAACATGATAAAACAGCTTGTTATCACATCCAAACACTGTTTTCATTCAAAATATGAGTTCTCTTTTCATTCTTCAAAAGTAGCACTTTTGCCACAAGTTATGCTCAGAAACACTGTTTAGAGCGTTTAAAGCGCCAGCAAACGCTGTTTTGAACGCCTAAATGCAAGACTTACTACTTGTTTGGAAATGCATGTGTCACATTACAAACATGATAAAACAGCTTGTTATCACATCCAAACACTGTTTTGAAACAAAATATGAGTTTTCAGTTCATTCTTCAAAAGTTGCACTTTTGCTCCAAGTTATGCTCAGAAACACTGTTTAGAGCGTTTACAGCGTCAGCAAACGCTGTTTTGAACGCCTAAATGCAAGACTTACTACTTCTTTGGAAATGCATGTGTAACATTACAAACATGATAAAACAGCTTGTTATCACATCCAAACACTGTTTTGAAACAAAATATGAGTTTTCAGTTCATTCTTCAAAAGTTGCACTTTTGCCACAAGTTATGCTCAGAAACACTGTTTAGAGCGCTTACAGGGCCAGCAAACGCTGTTTTGAACGCCTTAATACAAGACGTACTACTTGTTTGGAAATGCATGTGTAACATTACAAACATGATAAAACAGCTTATCACATCCAAACACTGTTTTCATTCAAAATATGAGTTTTCTTTTCAGTCTTCAAAAGTTGCACTTTTGCCACAAGTTATGCTCAGAAACACTGTTTAGAGCGCTTACAACGCTGTTTTGAACGCCTTAATGCAAAACTTACTACTTGTTTGGAAATGCATGTGTAACATTACAAACATGATAAAACAGCTTGTTATCACATCCAAACACTGTTTTGAAACAAAATATGAGTTTTCAGTTCATTCTTCAAAAGTTGCACACTCAGAAACACTGTTTAGAGCTCTTACAGCGCCAGCAAACGCTGTTTTGAACGCCTTAATGCAAGACTTACTACTTGTTTGGAAATGCATGTGTAACCTTACAAACATGATAAAACAGCTTGTTATCACATCCAAACACTGTTTTGAAACAAAATATGAGTTTTCAGTTCATTCTTCAAAAGTTGCACTTTTGCTCCAAGTTATGCTCAGAAACACTGTTTAGAGCGTTTACAGCGTCAGCAAACGCTGTTTTGAACGCCTAAATGCAAGACTTACTACTTCTTTGGAAATGCATGTGTAACATTACAAACATGATAAAACAGCTTGTTATCACATCCAAACACTGTTTTGAAACAAAATATGAGTTTTCAGTTCATTCTTCAAAAGTTGCACTTTTGCCACAAGTTATGCTCAGAAACACTGTTTAGAGCGCTTACAGGGCCAGCAAACGCTGTTTTGAACGCCTTAATACAAGACTTACTACTTGTTTGGAAATGCATATGTAACATTACAAACATGATAAAACAGCTTATCACATCCAAACACTGTTTTCATTCAAAATATGAGTTTTCTTTTCAGTCTTCAAAAGTAGCACTTTTGCCACAAGTTATGCTCAGAAACACTGTTTAGAGCGTTTACAGCGCCAGCAAACGCTGCTTTGAACGCCTAAATGCAAGACTTACTACTTCTTTGGAAATGCATGTGTAACATTACAAACATGATAAAACAGCTTGTTATCACATCCAAACACTGTTTTGGAACAAAATATGAGTTTTCAGTTCATTCTTCAAAAGTTGCACTTTTGCCACAAGTTATGCTCAGAAACACTGTTTAGAGCGCTTACAGGGCCAGCAAACGCTGTTTTGAACGCCTTAATACAAGACGTACTACTTGTTTGGAAATGCATGTGTAACATTACAAACATGATAAAACAGCTTGTTATCACATCCAAACACTGTTTTCATTCAAAATATGAGTTTTCTTTTCAGTCTTCAAAAGTTGCACTTTTGCCACAAGTTATGCTCAGAAACACTGTTTAGAGCGCTTACAACGCTGTTTTGAACGCCTTAATGCAAGACTTACTACTTGTTAGGAAATGCATGTGTAACATTACAAACATGATAAAACAGCTTATCACATCCAAACACTGTTTTCATTCAAAATATGAGTTTTCTTTTCAGTCTTCAAAAGTTGCACTTTTGCCACAAGTTATGCTCAGAAACACTGTTTAGAGCGCTTACAGGGCCAGCAAACGCTGTTTTGAACGCCTTAATACAAGACGTACTACTTGTTTGGAAATGCATGTGTAACATTACAAACATGATAAAACAGCTTATCACATCCAAACACTGTTTTCATTCAAAATATGAGTTTTCTTTTCAGTCTTCAAAAGTTGCACTTTTGCCAAAAGTTATGCTCAGAAACACTGTTTAGAGCGCTTACAACGCTGTTTTGAACGCATTAATGCAAGACTTACTACTTGTTAGGAAATGCATGTGTAACATTACAAACATGATAAAACAGCTTGTTATCACATCCAAACACTGTTTTCATTCAAAATATGAGTTTTCTTTTCAGTCTTCAAAAGTTGCACTTTTGCCACAAGTTATGCTCAGAAACACTGTTTAGAGCGCTTACAACGCTGTTTTGAACGCCTTAATGCAAGACTTACTACTTGTTAGGAAATGCATGTGTAACATTACAAACATGATAAAACAGCTTATCACATCCAAACACTGTTTTCATTCAAAATATGAGTTTTCTTTTCAGTCTTCAAAAGTTGCACTTTTGCCAAAAGTTATGCTCAGAAACACTGTTTAGAGCGCTTACAACGCTGTTTTGAACGCATTAATGCAAGACTTACTACTTGTTAGGAAATGCATGTGTAACATTACAAACATGATAAAACAGCTTGTTATCACATCCAAACACTGTTTTCATTCAAAATATGAGTTTTCTTTTCAGTCTTCAAAAGTTGCACTTTTGCCACAAGTTATGCTCAGAAACACTGTTTAGAGCGCTTACAACGCTGTTTTGAACGCCTTAATGCAAGACTTACTACTTGTTAGGAAATGCATGTGTAACATTACAAACATGATAAAACAGCTTATCACATCCAAACACTGTTTTCATTCAAAATATGAGTTTTCTTTTCAGTCTTCAAAAGTTGCACTTTTGCCACAAGTTATGCTCAGAAACACTGTTTAGAGCGCTTACAGGGCCAGCAAACGCTGTTTTGAACGCCTTAATACAAGACGTACTACTTGTTTGGAAATGCATGTGTAACATTACAAACATGATAAAACAGCTTATCACATCCAAACACTGTTTTCATTCAAAATATGAGTTTTCTTTTCAGTCTTCAAAAGTTGCACTTTTGCCAAAAGTTATGCTCAGAAACACTGTTTAGAGCGCTTACAACGCTGTTTTGAACGCATTAATGCAAGACTTACTACTTGTTAGGAAATGCATGTGTAACATTACAAACATGATAAAACAGCTTATCACATCCAAACACTGTTTTCATTCAAAATATGAGTTTTCTTTTCAGTCTTCAAAAGTTGCACTTTTGCCACAAGTTATGCTCAGAAACACTGTTTAGAGCTCTTACAGCGCCAGCAAACGCTGTTTTGAACGCCTTAATGCAAGACTTACTACTTGTTTGGAAATGCATGTGTAACCTTACAAACATGATAAAACAGCTTGTTATCACATCCAAACACTGTTTTCATTCAAAATATGAGTTCTCTTTTCATTCTTCAAAAGTAGCACTTTTGCCACAAGTTATGCTCAGAAACACTGTTTAGAGCGTTTAAAGCGCCAGCAAACGCTGTTTTGAACGCCTAAATGCAAGACTTACTACTTGTTTGAAAATGCATGTGTCACATTACAAACATGATAAAACAGCTTGTTATCACATCCAAACACTGTTTTGAAACAAAATATGAGTTTTCAGTTCATTCTTCAAAAGTTGCACTTTTGCTCCAAGTTATGCTCAGAAACACTGTTTAGAGCGTTTACAGCGTCAGCAAACGCTGTTTTGAACGCCTAAATGCAAGACTTACTACTTCTTTGGAAATGCATGTGTAACATTACAAACATGATAAAACAGCTTGTTATCACATCCAAACACTGTTTTGAAACAAAATATGAGTTTTCAGTTCATTCTTCAAAAGTTGCACTTTTGCCACAAGTTATGCTCAGAAACACTGTTTAGAGCGCTTACAGGGCCAGCAAACGCTGTTTTGAACGCCTTAATACAAGACGTACTACTTGTTTGGAAATGCATGTGTAACATTACAAACATGATAAAACAGCTTATCACATCCAAACACTGTTTTCATTCAAAATATGAGTTTTCTTTTCAGTCTTCAAAAGTTGCACTTTTGCCACAAGTTATGCTCAGAAACACTGTTTAGAGCGCTTACAACGCTGTTTTGAACGCCTTAATGCAAAACTTACTACTTGTTTGGAAATGCATGTGTAACATTACAAACATGATAAAACAGCTTGTTATCACATCCAAACACTGTTTTGAAACAAAATATGAGTTTTCAGTTCATTCTTCAAAAGTTGCACACTCAGAAACACTGTTTAGAGCTCTTACAGCGCCAGCAAACGCTGTTTTGAACGCCTTAATGCAAGACTTACTACTTGTTTGGAAATGCATGTGTAACCTTACAAACATGATAAAACAGCTTGTTATCACATCCAAACACTGTTTTGAAACAAAATATGAGTTTTCAGTTCATTCTTCAAAAGTTGCACTTTTGCTCCAAGTTATGCTCAGAAACACTGTTTAGAGCGTTTACAGCGTCAGCAAACGCTGTTTTGAACGCCTAAATGCAAGACTTACTACTTCTTTGGAAATGCATGTGTAACATTACAAACATGATAAAACAGCTTGTTATCACATCCAAACACTGTTTTGAAACAAAATATGAGTTTTCAGTTCATTCTTCAAAAGTTGCACTTTTGCCACAAGTTATGCTCAGAAACACTGTTTAGAGCGCTTACAGGGCCAGCAAACGCTGTTTTGAACGCCTTAATACAAGACTTACTACTTGTTTGGAAATGCATATGTAACATTACAAACATGATAAAACAGCTTATCACATCCAAACACTGTTTTCATTCAAAATATGAGTTTTCTTTTCAGTCTTCAAAAGTTGCACTTTTGCCACAAGTTATGCTCAGAAACACTGTTTAGAGCGCTTACAACGCTGTTTTGAACGCCTTAATGCAAGACTTACTACTTGTTAGGAAATGCATGTGTAACATTACAAACATGATAAAACAGCTTATCACATCCAAACACTGTTTTCATTCAAAATATGAGTTTTCTTTTCAGTCTTCAAAAGTTGCACTTTTGCCAAAAGTTATGCTCAGAAACACTGTTTAGAGCGCTTACAACGCTGTTTTGAACGCATTAATGCAAGACTTACTACTTGTTAGGAAATGCATGTGTAACATTACAAACATGATAAAACAGCTTGTTATCACATCCAAACACTGTTTTCATTCAAAATATGAGTTTTCTTTTCAGTCTTCAAAAGTTGCACTTTTGCCACAAGTTATGCTCAGAAACACTGTTTAGAGCGCTTACAACGCTGTTTTGAACGCCTTAATGCAAGACTTACTACTTGTTAGGAAATGCATGTGTAACATTACAAACATGATAAAACAGCTTATCACATCCAAACACTGTTTTCATTCAAAATATGAGTTTTCTTTTCAGTCTTCAAAAGTTGCACTTTTGCCAAAAGTTATGCTCAGAAACACTGTTTAGAGCGCTTACAACGCTGTTTTGAACGCATTAATGCAAGACTTACTACTTGTTAGGAAATGCATGTGTAACATTACAAACATGATAAAACAGCTTGTTATCACATCCAAACACTGTTTTCATTCAAAATATGAGTTTTCTTTTCAGTCTTCAAAAGTTGCACTTTTGCCACAAGTTATGCTCAGAAACACTGTTTAGAGCGCTTACAACGCTGTTTTGAACGCCTTAATGCAAGACTTACTACTTGTTAGGAAATGCATGTGTAACATTACAAACATGATAAAACAGCTTATCACATCCAAACACTGTTTTCATTCAAAATATGAGTTTTCTTTTCAGTCTTCAAAAGTTGCACTTTTGCCACAAGTTATGCTCAGAAACACTGTTTAGAGCGCTTACAACGCTGTTTTGAACGCCTTAATGCAAGACTTACTACTTGTTTGGAAATGCATGTGTAACATTACAAACATGATAAAACAGCTTGTTATCACATCCAAACACTGTTTTGAAACAAAATATGAGTTTTCAGTTCATTCTTCAAAAGTTGCACTTTTTGCCACAGTTCAGAAACACTGTTTAGAGCTCTTACAGCGCCAGCAAACGCTGTTTTGAACGCCTTAATGCAAGACTTACTACTTGTTTGGAAATGCATGTGTAACCTTACAAACATGATAAAACAGCTTGTTATCACATCCAAACACTGTTTTCATTCAAAATATGAGTTCTCTTTTCATTCTTCAAAAGTAGCACTTTTGCCACAAGTTATGCTCAGAAACACTGTTTAGAGCGTTTAAAGCGCCAGCAAACGCTGTTTTGAACGCCTAAATGCAAGACTTACTACTTGTTTGGAAATGCATGTGTCACATTACAAACATGATAAAACAGCTTGTTATCACATCCAAACACTGTTTTGAAACAAAATATGAGTTTTCAGTTCATTCTTCAAAAGTTGCACTTTTGCTCCAAGTTATGCTCAGAAACACTGTTTAGAGCGTTTACAGCGTCAGCAAACGCTGTTTTGAACGCCTAAATGCAAGACTTACTACTTCTTTGGAAATGCATGTGTAACATTACAAACATGATAAAACAGCTTGTTATCACATCCAAACACTGTTTTGAAACAAAATATGAGTTTTCAGTTCATTCTTCAAAAGTTGCACTTTTGCCACAAGTTATGCTCAGAAACACTGTTTAGAGCGCTTACAGGGCCAGCAAACGCTGTTTTGAACGCCTTAATACAAGACGTACTACTTGTTTGGAAATGCATGTGTAACATTACAAACATGATAAAACAGCTTATCACATCCAAACACTGTTTTCATTCAAAATATGAGTTTTCTTTTCAGTCTTCAAAAGTTGCACTTTTGCCACAAGTTATGCTCAGAAACACTGTTTAGAGCGCTTACAACGCTGTTTTGAACGCCTTAATGCAAAACTTACTACTTGTTTGGAAATGCATGTGTAACATTACAAACATGATAAAACAGCTTGTTATCACATCCAAACACTGTTTTGAAACAAAATATGAGTTTTCAGTTCATTCTTCAAAAGTTGCACACTCAGAAACACTGTTTAGAGCTCTTACAGCGCCAGCAAACGCTGTTTTGAACGCCTTAATGCAAGACTTACTACTTGTTTGGAAATGCATGTGTAACCTTACAAACATGATAAAACAGCTTGTTATCACATCCAAACACTGTTTTGAAACAAAATATGAGTTTTCAGTTCATTCTTCAAAAGTTGCACTTTTGCTCCAAGTTATGCTCAGAAACACTGTTTAGAGCGTTTACAGCGTCAGCAAACGCTGTTTTGAACGCCTAAATGCAAGACTTACTACTTCTTTGGAAATGCATGTGTAACATTACAAACATGATAAAACAGCTTGTTATCACATCCAAACACTGTTTTAAAACAAAATATGAGTTTTCAGTTCATTCTTCAAAAGTTGCACTTTTGCCACAAGTTATGCTCAGAAACACTGTTTAGAGCGCTTACAGGGCCAGCAAACGCTGTTTTGAACGCCTTAATACAAGACTTACTACTTGTTTGGAAATGCATATGTAACATTACAAACATGATAAAACAGCTTATCACATCCAAACACTGTTTTCATTCAAAATATGAGTTTTCTTTTCAGTCTTCAAAAGTAGCACTTTTGCCACAAGTTATGCTCAGAAACACTGTTTAGAGCGTTTACAGCGCCAGCAAACGCTGCTTTGAACGCCTAAATGCAAGACTTACTACTTCTTTGGAAATGCATGTGTAACATTACAAACATGATAAAACAGCTTGTTATCACATCCAAACACTGTTTTGGAACAAAATATGAGTTTTCAGTTCATTCTTCAAAAGTTGCACTTTTGCCACAAGTTATGCTCAGAAACACTGTTTAGAGCGCTTACAGGGCCAGCAAACGCTGTTTTGAACGCCTTAATACAAGACGTACTACTTGTTTGGAAATGCATGTGTAACATTACAAACATGATAAAACAGCTTGTTATCACATCCAAACACTGTTTTCATTCAAAATATGAGTTTTCTTTTCAGTCTTCAAAAGTTGCACTTTTGCCACAAGTTATGCTCAGAAACACTGTTTAGAGCGCTTACAACGCTGTTTTGAACGCCTTAATGCAAGACTTACTACTTGTTAGGAAATGCATGTGTAACATTACAAACATGATAAAACAGCTTATCACATCCAAACACTGTTTTCATTCAAAATATGAGTTTTCTTTTCAGTCTTCAAAAGTTGCACTTTTGCCACAAGTTATGCTCAGAAACACTGTTTAGAGCGCTTACAGGGCCAGCAAACGCTGTTTTGAACGCCTTAATACAAGACGTACTACTTGTTTGGAAATGCATGTGTAACATTACAAACATGATAAAACAGCTTATCACATCCAAACACTGTTTTCATTCAAAATATGAGTTTTCTTTTCAGTCTTCAAAAGTTGCACTTTTGCCAAAAGTTATGCTCAGAAACACTGTTTAGAGCGCTTACAACGCTGTTTTGAACGCATTAATGCAAGACTTACTACTTGTTAGGAAATGCATGTGTAACATTACAAACATGATAAAACAGCTTGTTATCACATCCAAACACTGTTTTCATTCAAAATATGAGTTTTCTTTTCAGTCTTCAAAAGTTGCACTTTTGCCACAAGTTATGCTCAGAAACACTGTTTAGAGCGCTTACAACGCTGTTTTGAACGCCTTAATGCAAGACTTACTACTTGTTAGGAAATGCATGTGTAACATTACAAACATGATAAAACAGCTTATCACATCCAAACACTGTTTTCATTCAAAATATGAGTTTTCTTTTCAGTCTTCAAAAGTTGCACTTTTGCCAAAAGTTATGCTCAGAAACACTGTTTAGAGCGCTTACAACGCTGTTTTGAACGCATTAATGCAAGACTTACTACTTGTTAGGAAATGCATGTGTAACATTACAAACATGATAAAACAGCTTGTTATCACATCCAAACACTGTTTTCATTCAAAATATGAGTTTTCTTTTCAGTCTTCAAAAGTTGCACTTTTGCCACAAGTTATGCTCAGAAACACTGTTTAGAGCGCTTACAACGCTGTTTTGAACGCCTTAATGCAAGACTTACTACTTGTTAGGAAATGCATGTGTAACATTACAAAAATGATAAAACAGCTTATCACATCCAAACACTGTTTTCATTCAAAATATGAGTTTTCTTTTCAGTCTTCAAAAGTTGCACTTTTGCCACAAGTTATGCTCAGAAACACTGTTTAGAGCGCTTACAGGGCCAGCAAACGCTGTTTTGAACGCCTTAATACAAGACGTACTACTTGTTTGGAAATGCATGTGTAACATTACAAACATGATAAAACAGCTTATCACATCCAAACACTGTTTTCATTCAAAATATGAGTTTTCTTTTCAGTCTTCAAAAGTTGCACTTTTGCCAAAAGTTATGCTCAGAAACACTGTTTAGAGCGCTTACAACGCTGTTTTGAACGCATTAATGCAAGACTTACTACTTGTTAGGAAATGCATGTGTAACATTACAAACATGATAAAACAGCTTATCACATCCAAACACTGTTTTCATTCAAAATATGAGTTTTCTTTTCAGTCTTCAAAAGTTGCACTTTTGCCACAAGTTATGCTCAGAAACACTGTTTAGAGCGCTTACAACGCTGTTTTGAACGCCTTAATGCAAGACTTACTACTTGTTTGGAAATGCATGTGTAACATTACAAACATGATAAAACAGCTTGTTATCACATCCAAACACTGTTTTGAAACAAAATATGAGTTTTCAGTTCATTCTTCAAAAGTTGCACTTTTTGCCACAGTTCAGAAACACTGTTTAGAGCTCTTACAGCGCCAGCAAACGCTGTTTTGAACGCCTTAATGCAAGACTTACTACTTGTTTGGAAATGCATGTGTAACCTTACAAACATGATAAAACAGCTTGTTATCACATCCAAACACTGTTTTCATTCAAAATATGAGTTCTCTTTTCATTCTTCAAAAGTAGCACTTTTGCCACAAGTTATGCTCAGAAACACTGTTTAGAGCGTTTAAAGCGCCAGCAAACGCTGTTTTGAACGCCTAAATGCAAGACTTACTACTTGTTTGGAAATGCATGTGTCACATTACAAACATGATAAAACAGGTTGTTATCACATCCAAACACTGTTTTGAAACAAAATATGAGTTTTCAGTTCATTCTTCAAAAGTTGCACTTTTGCTCCAAGTTATGCTCAGAAACACTGTTTAGAGCGTTTACAGCGTCAGCAAACGCTGTTTTGAACGCCTAAATGCAAGACTTACTACTTCTTTGGAAATGCATGTGTAACATTACAAACATGATAAAACAGCTTGTTATCACATCCAAACACTGTTTTGAAACAAAATATGAGTTTTCAGTTCATTCTTCAAAAGTTGCACTTTTGCCACAAGTTATGCTCAGAAACACTGTTTAGAGCGCTTACAGGGCCAGCAAACGCTGTTTTGAACGCCTTAATACAAGACGTACTACTTGTTTGGAAATGCATGTGTAACATTACAAACATGATAAAACAGCTTATCACATCCAAACACTGTTTTCATTCAAAATATGAGTTTTCTTTTCAGTCTTCAAAAGTTGCACTTTTGCCACAAGTTATGCTCAGAAACACTGTTTAGAGCGCTTACAACGCTGTTTTGAACGCCTTAATGCAAAACTTACTACTTGTTTGGAAATGCATGTGTAACATTACAAACATGATAAAACAGCTTGTTATCACATCCAAACACTGTTTTGAAACAAAATATGAGTTTTCAGTTCATTCTTCAAAAGTTGCACACTCAGAAACACTGTTTAGAGCTCTTACAGCGCCAGCAAACGCTGTTTTGAACGCCTTAATGCAAGACTTACTACTTGTTTGGAAATGCATGTGTAACCTTACAAACATGATAAAACAGCTTGTTATCACATCCAAACACTGTTTTGAAACAAAATATGAGTTTTCAGTTCATTCTTCAAAAGTTGCACTTTTGCTCCAAGTTATGCTCAGAAACACTGTTTAGAGCGTTTACAGCGTCAGCAAACGCTGTTTTGAACGCCTAAATGCAAGACTTACTACTTCTTTGGAAATGCATGTGTAACATTACAAACATGATAAAACAGCTTGTTATCACATCCAAACACTGTTTTGAAACAAAATATGAGTTTTCAGTTCATTCTTCAAAAGTTGCACTTTTGCCACAAGTTATGCTCAGAAACACTGTTTAGAGCGCTTACAGGGCCAGCAAACGCTGTTTTGAACGCCTTAATACAAGACTTACTACTTGTTTGGAAATGCATATGTAACATTACAAACATGATAAAACAGCTTATCACATCCAAACACTGTTTTCATTCAAAATATGAGTTTTCTTTTCAGTCTTCAAAAGTAGCACTTTTGCCACAAGTTATGCTCAGAAACACTGTTTAGAGCGTTTACAGCGCCAGCAAACGCTGCTTTGAACGCCTAAATGCAAGACTTACTACTTCTTTGGAAATGCATGTGTAACATTACAAACATGATAAAACAGCTTGTTATCACATCCAAACACTGTTTTGGAACAAAATATGAGTTTTCAGTTCATTCTTCAAAAGTTGCACTTTTGCCACAAGTTATGCTCAGAAACACTGTTTAGAGCGCTTACAGGGCCAGCAAACGCTGTTTTGAACGCCTTAATACAAGACGTACTACTTGTTTGGAAATGCATGTGTAACATTACAAACATGATAAAACAGCTTGTTATCACATCCAAACACTGTTTTCATTCAAAATATGAGTTTTCTTTTCAGTCTTCAAAAGTTGCACTTTTGCCACAAGTTATGCTCAGAAACACTGTTTAGAGCGCTTACAACGCTGTTTTGAACGCCTTAATGCAAGACTTACTACTTGTTAGGAAATGCATGTGTAACATTACAAACATGATAAAACAGCTTATCACATCCAAACACTGTTTTCATTCAAAATATGAGTTTTCTTTTCAGTCTTCAAAAGTTGCACTTTTGCCACAAGTTATGCTCAGAAACACTGTTTAGAGCGCTTACAGGGCCAGCAAACGCTGTTTTGAACGCCTTAATACAAGACGTACTACTTGTTTGGAAATGCATGTGTAACATTACAAACATGATAAAACAGCTTATCACATCCAAACACTGTTTTCATTCAAAATATGAGTTTTCTT
This sequence comes from Brachyhypopomus gauderio, assembly GCF_052324685.1. Classification (NCBI taxonomy): domain Eukaryota; kingdom Metazoa; phylum Chordata; class Actinopteri; order Gymnotiformes; family Hypopomidae; genus Brachyhypopomus; species Brachyhypopomus gauderio. The sequence continues at coordinate 10,447 of NW_027507214.1, read as the reverse complement.
TTCAGTCTTCAAAAGTTGCACTTTTGCCAAAAGTTATGCTCAGAAACACTGTTTAGAGCGCTTACAACGCTGTTTTGAACGCATTAATGCAAGACTTACTACTTGTTAGGAAATGCATGTGTAACATTACAAACATGATAAAACAGCTTATCACATCCAAACACTGTTTTCATTCAAAATATGAGTTTTCTTTTCAGTCTTCAAAAGTTGCACTTTTGCCACAAGTTATGCTCAGAAACACTGTTTAGAGCGCTTACAACGCTGTTTTGAACGCCTTAATGCAAGACTTACTACTTGTTTGGAAATGCATGTGTAACATTACAAACATGATAAAACAGCTTGTTATCACATCCAAACACTGTTTTGAAACAAAATATGAGTTTTCAGTTCATTCTTCAAAAGTTGCACTTTTTGCCACAGTTCAGAAACACTGTTTAGAGCTCTTACAGCGCCAGCAAACGCTGTTTTGAACGCCTTAATGCAAGACTTACTACTTGTTTGGAAATGCATGTGTAACCTTACAAACATGATAAAACAGCTTGTTATCACATCCAAACACTGTTTTCATTCAAAATATGAGTTCTCTTTTCATTCTTCAAAAGTAGCACTTTTGCCACAAGTTATGCTCAGAAACACTGTTTAGAGCGTTTAAAGCGCCAGCAAACGCTGTTTTGAACGCTTTAATACAAGACGTACTACTTGTTTGGAAATGCATGTGTAACATTACAAACATGATAAAACAGCTTGTTATCACATCCAAACACTGTTTTGAAACAAAATATGAGTTTTCAGTTCATTCTTCAAAAGTTGCACTTTTTGCCACAGTTCAGAAACACTGTTTAGAGCTCTTACAGCGCCAGCAAACGCTGTTTTGAACGCCTTAATGCAAGACTTACTACTTGTTTGGAAATGCATGTGTAACCTTACAAACATGATAAAACAGCTTGTTATCACATCCAAACACTGTTTTCATTCAAAATATGAGTTCTCTTTTCATTCTTCAAAAGTAGCACTTTTGCCACAAGTTATGCTCAGAAACACTGTTTAGAGCGTTTAAAGCGCCAGCAAACGCTGTTTTGAACGCCTTAATACAAGACGTACTACTTGTTTGGAAATGCATGTGTAACATTACAAACATGATAAAACAGCTTGTTATCACATCCAAACACTGTTTTCATTCAAAATATGAGTTTTCTTTTCAGTCTTCAAAAGTTGCACTTTTGCCACAAGTTATGCTCAGAAACACTGTTTAGAGCGCTTACAACGCTGTTTTGAACGCCTTAATGCAAGACTTACTACTTGTTAGGAAATGCATGTGTAACATTACAAACATGATAAAACAGCTTATCACATCCAAACACTGTTTTCATTCAAAATATGAGTTTTCTTTTCAGTCTTCAAAAGTTGCACTTTTGCCACAAGTTATGCTCAGAAACACTGTTTAGAGCGCTTACAGGGCCAGCAAACGCTGTTTTGAACGCCTTAATACAAGACGTACTACTTGTTTGGAAATGCATGTGTAACATTACAAACATGATAAAACAGCTTATCAAATCCAAACACTGTTTTCATTCAAAATATGAGTTTTCTTTTCAGTCTTCAAAAGTTGCACTTTTGCCACAAGTTATGCTCAGAAACACTGTTTAGAGCGCTTACAACGCTGTTTTGAACGCCTTAATGCAAGACTTACTACTTGTTAGGAAATGCATGTGTAACATTACAAACATGATAAAACAGCTTATCACATCCAAACACTGTTTTCATTCAAAATATGAGTTTTCTTTTCAGTCTTCAAAAGTTGCACTTTTGCCACAAGTTATGCTCAGAAAACACTGTTTAGAGCGCTTACAGGGCCAGCAAACGCTGTTTTGAACGCCTTAATACAAGACGTACTACTTGTTTGGAAATGCATGTGTAACATTACAAACATGATAAAACAGCTTATCAAATCCAAACACTGTTTTCATTCAAAATATGAGTTTTCTTTTCAGTCTTCAAAAGTTGCACTTTTGCCAAAAGTTATGCTCAGAAACACTGTTTAGAGCGCTTACAACGCTGTTTTGAACGCATTAATGCAAGACTTACTACTTGTTAGGAAATGCATGTGTAACATTACAAACATGATAAAACAGCTTATCACATCCAAACACTGTTTTCATTCAAAATATGAGTTTTCTTTTCAGTCTTCAAAAGTTGCACTTTTGCCACAAGTTATGCTCAGAAACACTGTTTAGAGCGCATACAACGCTGTTTTGAACGCCTTAATGCAAGACTTACTACTTGTTTGGAAATGCATGTGTAACATTACAAACATGATAAAACAGCTTGTTATCACATCCAAACACTGTTTTGAAACAAAATATGAGTTTTCAGTTCATTCTTCAAAAGTTGCACTTTTTGCCACAGTTCAGAAACACTGTTTAGAGCTCTTACAGCGCCAGCAAACGCTGTTTTGAACGCCTTAATGCAAGACTTACTACTTGTTTGGAAATGCATGTGTAACCTTACAAACATGATAAAAACAGCTTGTTATCACATCCAAACACTGTTTTCATTCAAAATATGAGTTCTCTTTTCATTCTTCAAAAGTAGCACTTTTGCCACAAGTTATGCTCAGAAACACTGTTTAGAGCGTTTAAAGCGCTGGCAAACGCTGTTTGAACGCCTAAATGCAAGACTTACTACTTGTTTGGAAATGCATGTGTCACATTACAAACATGATAAACAGCCTTGTTATCACATCCAAACACTGTTTTGAAACAAAATATGAGTTTTCAGTTCATTCTTCAAAAGTTGCACTTTTGCTCCAAGTTTATGCTCAGAAACACAGTTTAGAGCGTTTACAGCGTCAGCAAACGCTGTTTTGAACGCCTAAATGCAAGACTTACTACTTCTTTGGAAATGCATGTGTAACATTACAAACATGATAAAACAGCTTGTTATCACATCCAAACACTGTTTTGAAACAAAATATGAGTTTTCAGTTCATTCTTCAAAAAGTTGCACTTTTGCCACAAGTTATGCTCAGAAACACTGTTTAGAGCGCTTACAGGGCCAGCAAACGCTGTTTTGAACGCCTTAATACAAGACGTACTACTTGTTTGGAAATGCATGTGTAACATTACAAACATGATAAAACAGCTTATCACATCCAAACACTGTTTTCATTCAAAATATGAGTTTTCTTTTCAGTCTTCAAAAGTTGCACTTTTGCCAAAAGTTATGCTCAGAAACACTGTTTAGAGCGCTTACAACGCTGTTTTGAACGCATTAATGCAAGACCTACTACTTGTTAGGAATGCATGTGTAACATTACAAACATGATAAACAGCTTGTTATCACATCCAAACACTGTTTTCATTCAAAATATGAGTTTTCTTTTCAGTCTTCAAAAGTTGCACTTTTGCCACAAGTTATGCTCAGAACACACTGTTTAGAAGCGCTTACAACGCTGTTTTTGAACGCCTTAATGCAAGACTTACTACTTGTTAGGAAATGCATGTGTAACATTACAAACATGATAAAACAGCTTATCACATCCAAACACTGTTTTCATTCAAAATATGAGTTTTCTTTTCAGTCTTCAAAAGTTGCACTTTTGCCAAAAGTTATGCTCAGAAACACTGTTTAGAGCGCTTACAACGCTGTTTTGAACGCATTAATGCAAGACTTACTACTTGTTAGGAAATGCATGTGTAACATTACAAACATGATAAAACAGCTTGTTATCACATCCAAACACTGTTTTCATTCAAAATATGAGTTTTCTTTTCAGTCTTCAAAAGTTGCACTTTTGCCACAAGTTATGCTCAGAAACACTGTTTAGAGCGCTTACAACGCTGTTTTGAACGCCTTAATGCAAGACTTACTACTTGTTAGGAAATGCATGTGTAACATTACAAACATGATAAAACAGCTTATCACATCCAAACACTGTTTTCATTCAAAATATGAGTTTTCTTTTCAGTCTTCAAAAGTTGCACTTTTGCCACAAGTTATGCTCAGAAACACTGTTTAGAGCGCTTACAGGGCCAGCAAACGCTGTTTTTGAACGCCTTAATACAAGACGTACTACTTGTTTGGAAATGCATGTGTAACATTACAAACATGATAAAACAGCTTATCACATCCAAACACTGTTTTCATTCAAAATATGAGTTTTCTTTTCAGTCTTCAAAAGTTGCACTTTTGCCAAAAGTTATGCTCAGAAACACTGTTTAGAGCGCTTACAACGCTGTTTTGAACGCATTAATGCAAGACTTACTACTTGTTAGGAATGCATGTGTAACATTACAAACATGATAAAACAGCTTATCACATCCAAACACTGTTTTCATTCAAAAATATGAGTTTTCTTTTCAGTCTTCAAAAGTTGCACTTTTGCCACAAGTTATGCTCAGAAACACTGTTTAGAGCGCTTACAACGCTGTTTTGAACGCCTTAATGCAAGACTTACTACTTGTTTGGAAATGCATGTGTAACATTACAAACATGATAAAACAGCTTGTTATCACATCCAAACACTGTTTTGAAACAAAATATGAGTTTTCAGTTCATTCTTCAAAAGTTGCACTTTTTGCCACAGTTCAGAAACACTGTTTAGAGCTCTTACAGCGCCAGCAAACGCTGTTTTGAACGCCTTAATGCAAGACTTACTACTTGTTTGGAAATGCATGTGTAACCTTACAAACATGATAAAACAGCTTGTTATCACATCCAAACACTGTTTTCATTCAAAATATGAGTCTCTTTTCATTCTTCAAAAGTAGCACTTTTGCCACAAGTTATGCTCAGAAACACTGTTTAGAGCGTTTAAAGCGCCAGCAAACGCTGTTTTGAACGCCTAAATGCAAGACTTACTACTTGTTTGGAAATGCTTGTTGTCACATTACAAACATGATAAAACAGCTTGTTATCACATCCAAACACTGTTTTGAAACAAAATATGAGTTTTCAGTTCATTCTTCAAAAGTTGCACTTTTGCTCCAAGTTATGCTCAGAAAACACTGTTTAGAGCGTTTACAGCGTCAGCAAACGCTGTTTTGAACGCCTAAATGCAAGACTTACTACTTCTTTGGAATGCATGTGTAACATTACAAACATGATAAAACAGCTTGTTATCCACATCCAAACACTGTTTTGAACAAAATATGAGTTTTCAGTTCATTCTTCAAAGTTGCACTTTTGCCACAAGTTATGCTCAGAAACACTGTTTAGAGCGCTTACAGGGCCAGCAAACGCTGTTTTGAACGCCTTAATACAAGACGTACTACTTGTTTGGAAATGCATGTGTAACATTACAAACATGATAAAACAGCTTATCACATCCAAACACTGTTTTCATTCAAAATATGAGTTTTCTTTTCAGTCTTCAAAAGTTGCACTTTTGCACAAGTTATGCTCAGAAACACTGTTTAGAGACGCTTACAACGCTGTTTTGAACGCCTTAATGCAAAACTTACTACTTGTTTGGAAATGCATGTGTAACATTACAAACATGATAAAACAGCTTGTTATCACATCCAAACACTGTTTTGAAACAAAATATGAGTTTTCAGTTCATTCTTCAAAAGTTGCACACTCAGAAACACTGTTTAGAGCTCTTACAGCGCCAGCAAACGCTGTTTGAACGCCTTAATGCAAGACTTACTACTTGTTTGGAAATGCATGTGTAACCTTACAAACATGATAAAACAGCTTGTTATCACATCCAAACACTGTTTTTGAAACAAAATACTTGAGTTTTTCAGTTCATTCTTCAAAAGTTGCACTTTTGCTCAAGTTATGCTCAGAAACACTGTTTAGAGCGTTTACAGCGTCAGCAAACGCTGTTTTGAACGCCTAAATGCAAGACTTACTACTTCTTTGGAAAATGCATGTGTAACATTACAAACATGATAAAACAGCTTGTTATCACATCCAAACACTGTTTTGAAACAAAATATGAGTTTTCAGTTCATTCTTCAAAGAGTTGCACTTTTGCCACACAGTTATGCTCAGAAACACTGTTTAGAGCGCTTACAGGGCCAGCAAACGCTGTTTTTGAACGCCTTAATACAAGACTTACTACTTGTTTGGAAATGCATATGTAACATTACAAACATGATAAAACAGCTTATCACATCCAAACACTGTTTTCATTCAAAATATGAGTTTTCTTTTCAGTCTTCAAAAGTAGCACTTTTTGCCACAAGTTATGCTCAGAAACACTGTTTAGAGCGTTTACAGCGCCAGCAAACGCTGCTTTGAACGCCTAAATGCAAGACTTACTACTTCTTTGGAAATGCATGTGTAACATTACAAACATGATAAAACAGCTTGTTATCACATCCAAACACTGTTTTGGAACAAAATATGAGTTTTCAGTTCATTCTTCAAAAGTTGCACTTTTGCCACAAGTTATGCTCAGAAACACTGTTTAGAGCGCTTACAGGGCCAGCAAACGCTGTTTTGAACGCCTTAATACAAGAACGTACTACTTGTTTGGAAATGCATGTGTAACATTACAAACATGATAAAACAGCTTGTTATCACATCCAAACATGTTTTCATTCAAAATATGAGTTTTCTTTTCAGTCTTCAAAAGTTGCACTTTTGCCACAAGTTATGCTCAGAAACACTGTTTAGAGCGCTTACAACGCTGTTTTGAACGCCTTAATGCAAGACTTACTACTTGTTAGGAAATGCTATGTGTAACATTACAAACATGATAAAACAGCTTATCACATCCAAACACTGTTGTTCATTCAAAATATGAGTTTTCTTTTCAGTCTTCAAAAGTTGCACTTTTGCCACAAGTTATGCTCAGAACACTGTTTTAGAGGCGCTTACAGGGCCAGCAAACGCTGTTTGTGAACGCCTTAATACAAGACGTACTACTTGTTTGGAAATGCATGTGTAACATTACAAACATGATAAAACAGCTTATCACATCCAAACACTGTTTTTCATTCAAAATATGAGTTTTCTTTTCAGTCTTCAAAAGTTGCACTTTTGCCAAAAGTTATGCTCAGAAACACTGTTTAGAGCGCTACAACGCTGTTTTGAACGCATTAATGCAAGACTTTACTACTTGTTAGGAAATGCATGTGTAACATTACAACATGATAAAACAGCTTATCACATCCAAACACTGTTTTCATTCAAAATATGAGTTTTCTTTTTCAGTCTTCAAAAGTTGCACTTTTGCCACAAGTTATGCTCAGAAACACTGTTTAGAGCGCTTACAACGCTGTTTTGAACGCCTTAATGCAAGACTTACTACTTGTTTGGAAATGCATGTGTAACATTACAAACATGATAAAACAGCTTGTTATCACATCCAAACACTGTTTTGAAACAAAATATGAGTTTTCAGTTCATTCTTCAAAAGTTGCACTTTTTGCCACACGTTCAGAAACACTGTTTTAGAGCTCTTACAGCGCCAGCAAACGCTGCTTTTATGAACGCCTAATGCAAGACTTACTACTTGTTTGGAAATGCATGTGTAACCTTACAAACATGATAAACAGCTTGTTATCACATCCAAACACTGTTTTCATTCAAAATATGAGTTTTCTCTTTTCATTCTTCAAAAGTAGCACTTTTGCCACAAGTTATGCTCAGAAACACTGTTTAGAGCGTTTAAAGCGCCAGCAAACGCTGTTTTGAACGCCTTAATACAAGACGTACTACTTGTTTGGAAAATGCATGGTGTAACATTACAAACATGATAAAACAGCTTGTTATCACATCCAAACACTGTTTTCATTCAAAATATGAGTTTTCTTTTCAGTCTTCAAAAGTTGCACTTTTGCCACAAGTTATGCTCAGAAACAGTACTGTTTAGAGCGCTTACAACGCTGTTTTGAACGCCTTTATGCAAGACTTACTACTTGTTAGGAAATTGCATGTGTAACATTACAAACATGATACAACACAGCTTATCACATCCAAACACTGTTTTCATTCAAAATATGAGTTTTCTTTTCAGTCTTCAAAAGTTTGCACTTTTGCCAAAAGTTATGCTCAGAAACACTGTTTAGAGCGCTTACAACGCTGTTTTGAACGCATTAATGCAAGACTTACTACTTGTTAGGAAATGCATGTGATAACATTACACAACATGATAAAACAGCTTATCACATCCAAAACACTGTTTTCATTCAAAATATGAGTTTTCTTTTTCAGTCTTCAAAAGTTGCACTTTTGCCACAAGTCTATGCTGCCAGAAACTACTGTTTAGAGACGACATACAACGCTGTTTTCGAACGCCTTAATGCAAGACTTACTACTTGTTTGGAAATTGCATGTGTAACATTACAAACATGATAAAACAGCTTGTTATCACATCCAAACACTGTTTTGAAACAAATATGAGTTTTCAGTCAGTTCTTCAAAAGTTGCACTTTTTTGCCCACAGTTCAGAGACACTGTTTAGAGCTCTTACAGCGCCAGCAAACGCTGTTTTGAACGCCTTAACTGCAAGACTTACTACTTGTTTGGAAATGCATGTGTAACCTTACAAACATGATAAAACAGCTTGTTATCACATCCAAACACTGTTTTCATTCAAAATATGAGTTCTCTTTTTCATTCTTCAAAAGTAGCACTTGTGCCACAAGTTATGCTTCAGAAACACTGTTTAGAGCGTTTAAAGCGCTGGCAAACGCTGTTTTGAACGCCTAAATGCAAGACTTACTACTTGTTTGGAAATGCATGTGTCACATTACAACATGATAAAATCAGCTTGTTATCACATCCAAAACACTGTTTGAAACAAAATATGAGTTTTCAGTTCATTCTTCGAAAAGTTGCACTTTTGCTCCAAGTTATGCTCAGAACACTGTTATAGAGCGTTTACAGACGCGTCAGCAAACGCTGTTTTAACATTACAAACATGATAAAACAGCTTGTTATCACATCCAAACACTGTTTTGAAACAAAATATGAGTTTTCAGTTCATTCTTCAAAAGTTGCACTTTTGCCACAAGTTATGCTCAGAAACACTGTTTAGAGCGCTTACAGGGCCAGCAAACGCTGTTTTGAACGCCTTAATACAAGACGTACTACTTGTTTGGAAATGCATGTGTAACATTACAAACATGATAAAACAGCTTATCACATCCAAACACTGTTTTCATTCAAAATATGAGTTTTTCTTTTCAGTCTTCAAAAGTTGCACTTTTGCCACAAGTTATGCTCAGAAACACTGTTTAGAGCGCTTACAACGCTGTTTTGAACGCCTTAATGCAAAACTTACTACTTGTTTGGAAATGCATGTGTAACATTACAAACATGATAAAACAGCTTGTTATCACATCCAAACACTGTTTTCATTCAAAATATGAGTTTTCTTTTCATTCTTCAAAAGTAGCACTTTTGCCACAAGTTATGCTCAGAAACACTGTTTAGAGCGCTTACAGCGCCAGCAAATGCTGTTTTGAACGCCTTAATACAAGACTTACTACTTGTTTGGAAATGCATGTGTAACATTACAAACATGATAAAACAGCTTGTTATCACATCCAAACACTGTTTTGAAACAAAATATGAGTTTTCAGTTCATTCTTCAAAAGTTGCACTTTTGCTCCAAGTTATGCTCAGAAACACTGTTTAGAGCGTTTACAGCGCCAGCAAACGCTGTTTTGAACGCCTAAATGCAAGACTTACTACTTGTATGGAAATGCATGTGTAACATTACAAACATGATAAAACAGCTTGTTATCACATCCAAACACTGTTTTCATTCAAAATATGAGTTCTCTTTTCATTCTTCAAAAGTAGCACTTTTGCCACAAGTTATGCTCAGAAACCCTGTTTAGAGCGTTTACAGCGCCAGCAAACGCTGTTTTGAACGCCTAAATGCAAGACTTACTACTTGTTTGGAAATGCATGTGTAACATTACAAACATGATAAAACAGCTTGTTATCACATCCAAACACTGTTTTGAAACAAAATATGAGTTTTCAGTTCATTCTTCAAAAGTTGCACTTTTGCTCCAAGTTATGCTCAGAAACACTGTTTAGACCGTTTACAGCGCCAGCAAACGCTGTTTTGAACGCCTAAATGCAAGACTTACTACTTGTATGGAAATGCATGTGTACCATTACAAACATGATAAAACAGCTTGTTATCACATCCAAACACTGTTTTCATTCAAAATATGAGTTCTCTTTTCATTCTTCAAAAGTAGCACTTTTGCCACAAGTTATGCTCAGAAACACTGTTTAGAGCGTTTACAGCGCCAGCAAACGCTGTTTTGAGCGCCTAAATGCAAGACTTACTACTTGTTTGGAAATGCATGTGTAACCTTACAAACATGATAAAACAGCTTGTTATCACATCCAAACACTGTTTTGAAACAAAATATGAGTTTTCAGTTCATTCTTCAAAAGTTGCACTTTTGCTCCAAGTTATGCTCAGAAACACTGTTTAGAGCGTTTACAGCGCCAGCAAACGCTGTTT
>NW_027507213.1:65000-70000 GCF_052324685.1 Brachyhypopomus gauderio | reverse complement strand
CAAGGTCTAGGCCATGAATCCAGCACCACCACCCACCACTACCACCATCAATTACCCCACACAGATAAACTGTGAGCAATGGACCCGTATTAAGAAGTGTGCCCCCCCCGCCCCAGTCTCGCCCCTCTACCCTCCCCCAACTAACCCTCACGGGGCTAGAAGAGGGGGAGGACAAAGGAAGGGGATTATGGAAGCAGTGATAGAATAAGGTGTGGTGAGAGAGGACAGGGCGGAGGGTTGGGTGGAGGACAGGGTGGAGGGCTGGGTGGAGGACAGGGCGGAGGGTTGGGTGGAGGGCTGGGTGGAGGACAGGGTGGAGGGCTGGGTGGATGACAGGGCGGAGGGCTTGGTGGAGGACAGGGCGGAGGGCTGGGTGGAGGGCTGGGTGGAGGGCTGGGTGGAGCACAGGGTGGAGGGCTGGGTGGAGGACAGGGCGGTGCAGGGTGTGTGGGGGCGGGGTTAGCAGCAGGAAGGCCCTAAGCACCACTTCACCATGGAGGCCCATGGCTAGAGTAAAGCACCCCAGCTTCACTAAGTGCCCCACGCAACAACAACACCCCCAAAATGACCCCTCCTCCCAAAATGACCCCTCCTCCGTGGCCTGGGAGACCGTTTCCATGGAGTGCGGCTCATTCAGACTACTTGACTGCTTTTAGATCAGTGAACTGCTGCCCGGGGGTGGAGGGGGAGGGGGTGTATGGCAGAATCATGCAGAGGAAACAGCAGCACATCAATACTATGGCAACTTCGCTTTGACCCGCCCTGACCTTTAGGCCAGGGACTACTCTGATGGTGTGGGGTCAAGGGGCTTAACCGTCTGACTGGACTCCGGGGTCAGGCAAAGGCCAAAAGGTCATGTATAGGCCTATAAACACCCTGAAGCACATCCATAATGATTAGACAGCAAGAACCTTTAAGAGTCTGTAACCTTTGACCCTCAGCGCCATGACAACCCAAAGGAATGTGTGTGCCTGCACACACACACACACACACACACACACACACACACACACACACACACACACACACACACACACACACACACATACGGGAGGGGAAAAAGTAACTATCTACAGAAAAAAACAATTTTGTACACCCAGAAGTATGAATCACTCTACATTATTATTACTGTCATTTATAAAATAAATAATTTATTCCATATAGAATTCAAGGTTTTTTCTTAAAATTAGAATTCCAAGTCCGTTTAGCCTGTTGGCATTGGAGACACCAGAATGAATATCTTCAGATCGTGAGATCAAATATTACCACTTGCTGCTCCTAAACACAAACGCACTATATACTCACTCTGCTCTCTCCTCACTAATCACATTAGGGCTCCACTACATTCCAATCAACAACAACATTTCAACAGCAATTTACATTTAAATTTGATTTTGTATTTCTGTTGACGCCATCACCATTTTCAATACAACTGTGCACGGACTCAAAACTAATCTCATTAGAATGTAATTGTCTTTTGCATGATTACCAGTGTTAGGGGTGGAGTTGAAAGGCTGGCCCCAGTAGGCACACATCTCCTCCATTATTTAATCAGGGCCACTCCGGGGACCCACAGACAGCAGTGAATAATTGAGCAGGTGCTTGTTAACACAATGCCTTACTGACAAGAACTACAAGCAGTTTTTTTTTCTTTCTGACAATGACAGCCAACCCCACCATCACTGCCACCAATCACATATATTCCCATCCCCCATTACACACACACACACACACACACACACACACACACACACACACACACACACACACACACACACACACACATATTATATGTTCTTCTATGTAAAACCACATTGCAGCCTCTCTGGGTCCGGCTGTCTATTATGAAGATAACAATACGGGCTTGTTAGCTAGCGTGGAGTGAGAGAGCAGCACTATGAGGGCAGGCCAGCGCTCTGTGGCCAGATCAGCTCTGTCTGTCCTGCTTAAATCAGCAGCACATGGACCAGCCTCTCCCATTCCTCCACCATCCCCAGAGCAAGGAACTTTAAGCCTCCGGTCAGGACAGGAAAGAACCCGTCTGGATCAGGCCCGGCTTCCCCAGAGCGGGTGTCCAGGCTGGTTGGACCGGGTACAGGCGTGAGGGTATCCCCAGCTCCAGACCTCACGTCCCACACCCACGCCGCACGCCTCCACAGCGGAGGCAGGTGGTCCGATCGGGTCGGGCCTGCCGATCACGGCTGCGTGCCAGTGGCACCGGGCGCCAGCTGGCACGCTCGCAGCTGACGTTCCCGTCGTCACACACTCTCGCACATATGTGTGCGTGCGCTCACACACACACACACACACACACACACACACACACACACACACACACACCTACTCAGCCGCCAACACACTGGGACAGGCCTGTTATGTTCACACTCAAAGACCTACAATTTACTTAGATATGTGCATGCGCACACACACAAACATTCCTAGCACGCCGGTGTGTTAACAGATGCCATATTTGAAGCATATACACAGATAGATCGCCATATGTCAGCAAAAAGGCAAGGAATAGCGTCTGGGGTGGTGAAGCATGCTCTGGCTTACCTGTAACCATGCAGTGCTTTCAAATGAAGATGCCATCTTACACATGCACACACACACACACACACACACACACACACACACACACACACACACACACACACACACACACACACAAGATAATGATGATGACGGTGGTTGTCTGCTGGTGCCGGGAAATGAGTAAGGTACAACAAAGTACAAACACATGCCTGCACACACACACACACACACTGAAAGAAGACCCCACTGCACATTCAAACCCTTGTGTATGTATCCGCCACAACAACATTACGGCTTTGCACTGTCAGGATTCTCCACTGACCACAGAGAATAATAATCCTTTACAATTTTTTTTTTCCAAAAGCTCCAAAAGTAATATGCTTAATCCTACTGTGTGTCGACAAATTGATATAGATAGGCTGAAATGGTGGCCACCCCCACAGTGGCGGCCAGGGGCACGGCACACAGCCCAGAGGATCATGGGTACATGGATGATTAATGGGCTGAACACAGTCGAGTGACTGGAGCTCTCCCCTGAGGGGAGGAGAAGAGCACACACACACACACACACACACACACACACACACACACACACACACACACACACACACACACACACACACACATCCCACCTACACTGTCACTTTAAAAGCAACAGTCCTGCAGAACTCCCACCACCCCAGCTGCTGTCAGTAACGCACGTCCTCTGCTGTCCTCCATGAGGCACTGACACTCTCCTCCCGGGCCGTGAAGGCGTTTTTTACAAACTGACAGCATGAGATGGACAAATGTCCAGCCTCTCGTTCCTGTCACTCAAATGGGTGGGGAGTGGCCGAGACCTGACTGGCTGTCGGCTCCTGTACGGACCAGAGGGTCGTGGGTTTGATTCCCAGGCCCCAGGCCATGACTGAGGTGCCCTTGAGCAAGGCACCTAACCCAAACTGCTCCCCGGGCACTGGGCTAGGGCTGCCCACGGCTCTGGGCATGTGTGCACCACAGACCCCTAGTAATCACTAGTGTGTGTGTGTGTGTGTGTGTGTGTGTGTGTGTGTGTGTGTGTGTGTGTGTTATCTGCACAGATGGGTAAATGCGGAGGACAAATTTCGATTGGGGTGAAAATCACAATTGACAAATATGTCACGTTTACGTTTCCTCCACTGTGCGGCATGAAGTTTCTTCATGTCTCTCCAGTTCTCAACTAGGTTGTAGAAAACTAAGGTGTGGAGATGTGAGGGAACCATGGACACTGTAGCCGGTGGGTGCCGCCTGTCACTAGACTGCTGCCATGAGGATTTGATTCTGACAACAGCGAGATTCACTGACCTTCAGTCCGACAGTGAACACCAATGATGATCTGCTCATATTCAGCTCAATACTGCAGTGCCCTCATGTCACAGTTGCTTAGGAACTCCTGCTAACCCATCATTATACCCAGTACGTCTGCATGCTTGCTGTCGGTGTGCAAGAGGCCAGCGCTCGCACGCAGCTCTCGCACGCAGCTCTCGCACGCAGCTCTCGCACGCAGCAAAATGGAGGCAGGTCACCCAGACCTCCCTACAGCCGCTCAGCGAGCCCATGGCATGCTGGTCCTCACACCACCGCTCCCACACTCATCCCACCTCTCTCTCTCTTCACACGCCTCTCTCCTGCTCTCACTCTCACCGTCTCTCTCTCTCTCTCACTTTGTCTCTCCCTCTCTCTCTCTCCCTCTCTCTCTCTCTCTCTCTCCCTCTCTCCTCTGTTCTCTGTCTCCTGTCAGTCCTCCGTTCCTCAGTCCTGCTCACACCTTCCCTCTCTGCTGTTAGTTCTACTTTACGTGTCCACTCATAGTATTTGGAAGAGCTTAACTTCCATCACTGACTGAGCTCTGCCTCAGAGTCATCACGCACACTCGCTCGCTCGCACGCACGCACGCACGCACGTAAACACATATCCATACCTCCATCAATCTGCAAATGCATATACAAGGCTAAACAGATAACTGTTACAAAATCAACACGGGGCTCCTGTGTTTTATGCTTTCTCGGGTTTCTTCTCGACAGACGGAGAGTCTGTGTGTGAGAGTGTGTGTGAAGGTGTGTGTGTGTGTGTTTAGCTCCATTGTAAGTAGGGTCTACCCCCCTCTCTGTCTCCTCTGTGCTTTTGAAAGCGTTCAGCGCGCGATGCCCGGCCCTCTCTCACAGGACCCCTCCCCACCGCGCCAGACAGCAGAGTTGTGTTTGACCTTTGACCCATGGTCGCTAATTACAGCAGCCAGGCGACAGTTCAAGTGCCTCGCCTCCAGCTTGCTCAACCACATCATCTAATTGGAAGTTCTTTCATCCTTCACTGGCCCAGATTCCTCTGACTCAGCCCTGACAATACAGACCCCCCCGGCAGGGTTTTTAAGCCCCCAACCCACTGGCCCCTACCTTTCTCTCCCTCTCTCTCACTGTCCTCTCCCCCTCCTACCTCTCCATCTCTGA
>NW_027507213.1:25000-60000 GCF_052324685.1 Brachyhypopomus gauderio | reverse complement strand
TGAGGAGAGGACAGGAGGTGTGAGGAGAGGACAGGAGTTGTGAGGAGAGGACAGGAGTTGTGAGGAGAGGACAGGAGGTGGGAGGAGAGGACAGGAGGTGGGAGGAGAGGACAGGAGGTGTGAGGAGAGGACAGGAGTTGTGAGGAGAGGACAGGAGGTGGGAGGAGAGGACAGGAGTTGTGAGGAGAGGACAGGAGGTGGGAGGAGAGGACAGGAGGTGTGAGGAGAGGACAGGAGGTGTGAGGAGAGGACAGGAGTTGTGAGGAGAGGACAGGAGGTGGGAGGAGAGGACAGGAGGTGTGAGGAGAGGACAGGAGGTGTGAGGAGAGGACAGGAGGTGGGAGGAGAGGACAGGAGGTGTGAGGAGAGGACAGGAGGTGGGAGGAGAGGACAGGAGGTGGGAGGAGAGGACAGGAGGTGTGAGGAGAGGACAGGATTTGTGAGGAGAGGACAGGAGGTGTGAGGAGAGGACAGGAGGTGTGAGGAGAGGACAGGAGGTGGGAGGAGAGGACAGGAGTTGTGAGGAGAGGACAGGAGTTGTGAGGAGAGGACAGGAGGTGTGAGGAGAGGACAGGAGGTGTGAGGAGAGGGCAGGAGGGGCCAAATCTGAGTCATTTAAATCCAGGGGCATACAGTAGGAGCCCCAGCTGGATGGCTATCAGCACCTCTGGGTCAACAGCACCTGCTCTGACTCATCACGGGCTCCCTCAGCACCCCGCCCCCCACGGCTCCACGCCCCCCCCCCCCCCCCCCCCCATCTTCAGCTGTCCGTCATGCACCAAACGGCACAGCGCACTTCCTAAAAGGACCTGGGAGTGCGAGAGCCACTGGTGAAGTGCAGCAAGGGAAAGACGCGACACAATTGCAGCGTGTGGCTCGGCCATTTTCCCTCTGGTCTCTAACGGTCCGCTGACTTTGTGGTTAAATGTAAGGGGGCGGGCTGAAGTGCAGATCAAAGAGCGGAGTGAAGGTCTAAAGCAATAGAATGACCAGCTTAACATGAAGGCTGCTTGGCAACCTCTCCCTAAGGGAGCGAGTAAAAAGTGACAGGAAAAAAATAAAAAAGTCTGGCTTTTTTTCCTGGCCCTGTAGCCCCTAGCCTTCCCCTGTCCTTTTCTCTTCCTTTCTCTCCCCTCTTAACGCGCCATTGCCAGCAGGGTCAGAAACCCTGGGTGAGTGGAACTCATTATGGAGTCCCCTCATTTCCATTCAGAGTGGGGCCCCGGGTGCACCGGCACACCAAGCAGGGGACAGGGGGACCGCATTCAACGCGACACAGCTTCATGAAGACTGACGGCAGACAGAAACAGCCTTTAATATCATGGCAGAGAAAGAAGAAGAAAGGGAGTGTGTGTATGTGTGTGTGGGAATGAGAGAGAGGGAGAGTCCGAGAGAGACAGAGCGCGCAAGGGAGAGGAATAAAAGACGAGCGTATAGTTGTCGGCTATCGCCAGCAGCACATTTAATATACATGAGCTGGAGTCCATCAACACGCAGGCTGCAGCTAAGAGGTTATGCAAATCCAGCATGGGCTATAAGGACAGGATGAAGAAGGGACAGGGTAGAAAACAAGAAGTGAAAGGCGGGAAGAAAGTGAATGAGAGAGAGGAGGGAAATAAAACAGAATAAACCAGGAGCTAGAAAAGACGCACCTCCCCAAAGCTCCCTGGGAAAAACAGGAGAGGGTGCCTATAATGTCATGGTAAGGAGTCTGACACACACACACACACACACACACACACACACACACACACACACACACACACACACACACACACACACACACACACACACACCCTTTTGAGACAGGCTCCACTGGGATGGAGGTTACTCCACATCCTCCCATGGAGAGGGGTCCTGAGCCCACTTCTGCACCAGCAAGACAACACAGGAGCACATCACAGATGCCTTAGCTGTCCTTCATCTGCCTGAATATAAATCCCATTTAAAATATTTAAAAAGTAACTCAGTGACACAGAGTTTCTTCTGAATAAGCTTTAGCTTCTGAATCTGTTCACTCAGCACAGCAGACCGAGCACAGCGTTTGGCAGACACTCTAACCCAGAGGGAGTTAGTGATTAGTGTTACAGTATGCGTACTCCCTGGGAGCTGACCCCTGACCTCTGTGTTTCTAGCTCCTGGCTCTCTCTGCTCTTCCAGGTGACCAACTGGAGCTCCGTTCTCAAACTGAACTGCTGTAGTCATCTTTCTGCAAGGTGTCCATATGACTTTAGTTCATCAGTTACATAATAACAAATGCTTGACTCTTCTTTACGACAATAACGCCACTGCATCAGACACATTTGTCATCTGCGGTGTGCATAACGGAGGGTAATGGCACGGTGGCTCCTGGACATGCATATGCACACAGAATTGTAGAGAATAGCTCTGACGGTTTGGAGACAGCTAGGTGGATCGGGTGGATCCAATCTATCATT
This sequence comes from Brachyhypopomus gauderio, assembly GCF_052324685.1. NCBI lineage: Eukaryota > Metazoa > Chordata > Actinopteri > Gymnotiformes > Hypopomidae > Brachyhypopomus > Brachyhypopomus gauderio. The sequence goes on along the minus strand of NW_027507213.1, from coordinate 57,562 downwards.
TTCTGCCTCCGAGAGAAAGCTTGTTACCTGGAAAAGAGGATTAAGGAATATTCCCCGAGGCACACTCCCAGCCTCAGGGGACCTGATACAGATCATTTTAGAAGTTCTAATGGAGCCTCCCCTTCCCCTGTGTGAGAGTCTTCACCCCGAGGGCCTCTGCTCCCCCTGCAGCAGCTCCAGGCCGGGCCGCTCTGGGCTGGCCCAGTCCTGGGTCCAGTAGCACTTGCTGTCCACGAGGGAAAGTCTCGCCCACCCTGACCCCTGCACAAGGACAGGACAAGCCGCTGCATGACATGCCCTTGCAGGATGGGCCCTAGCCGGACGGACCCCTGCACGGCCCCATGGGTACTGCTCTGGAGCTCCAGCTTTTTTCCAGAGTGGTTTGGACACAGACGTGCCGACACGTGCGGCTTCTTCCCGGGCAGTAGCGTGTAGCGTGTTCGCGTGACTAATTATGGTTTCAAACTATTGGCAGCCATCTGTTTGCCAGCGTCAGAGGGAAATGTAAATGCGGCAAAAGGAAAACACCAAGTGCATCGTTTGGGTTGATAAGCGGCGTAAGATTGTGTGGGTGTAAGTGTGACATTCGCACATTTGAATGCATAAACACACAGATCTGAGGGGCCCAGGTGCGTGCGTGCGTGTGTGTGTGTGTGTGTGTGTGTGTGTGTGTGTGTGTGTGTGTGTGTGTGTGCGTGTGTGTGTGTGTGTGTGTGTGTGTGTGTGTGTGTGTGTGTGCGTGTGTGTGTGTGTGTGTGCGTGTGTGTGTGTGTGTGTGTGTGTGTGTGTGTGTGTGTGTGTGTGTGTGTGTGTGTGTGTGTGCGTGCGTGCGCTTATGTGTGTTGAGATGAGTGTCTGCCTCACAGGAGGACCATGTTCATGCCACAGCATGAGAGCAAGATGGCCGTACACACACACACACACACACACACACACACACGCACGCACACACACACACACACACACACACACACACACACACACACACACACACACACACACACACACACACACACACACACACACAGCCCCTCCTGTCCTCCTCTGAGAGCTCCTCTCCTCTGTCTGTTCCACCATGTTGCCTGAGCCCTTGCCAGGCTGCACTGAGACCAGCCCCGTCTGGACTGCAGCTCAGCACAGGGCCTCTGGCTCTACCTGCTGCCCCCTTGTGGGCTAAACTCTCACCACCACTCTCCTCCCACCCACACGGGCTTCTGTCCATTTTGCACTGACTTGCTTTCATGCCAGTATTCTTACTACCAAATGCCGTTATGTTTGTTTTCAACGCAAGAAGGAAAAAAACGGAAAACAGTACAACCAAACACATCTAGCGTATGACCAAAATAGACAAACACACACAAACACTACAGGTCCATCACTGCAGCATCTCTGACCCCAATGATCTGTAATGACCTCTGCATGCATGAAGCCCGACCCGAACACACACATGCCAGCCGGAGCCACAGCAGGGACGACTCATCCTGGTGGAACTCCTCCTCATCCTGACCCAGCCTGGCCTCTGACCTGATCTATCACCCCAAGGTTTGGAGCAGAAGCATAAATCAGCACCGCTCTGTCACCAGCCAGCCAACCACACGCCACTTCTGAGCTCATCGGCCCCGCCCACATTCCCGGAGAGGACAAAAGACAGTGTCGTCTCCCTGAGTCAGCCCCACGGAGGACAAACTCCCAGCCAAACCAAATCTCTGGGTCCAAAACGCGGAACACGTCATTAAAAGGCTACACAAACTTCTGCAAATGTACAAGGCTGTGATTAATTTAAAACAAATAGAGGAATATAACAGTATTTTCTATGGACCTATGCCGTAATCATATATAAGCTTTAGCAGGATAAAATATTGCTGTTTAGCACATAGTGAAGCATCTGTGGGCTTCTGAAAGGGGGCAGGACTGTAAACAGCTATGCAATATTTCACCCAGCAGGCCAACAGAAGAAGATATAGCACATGATAAAAACACTGCATTGCCTTGTGACAGATAATCATTCGTTTCCTGCATCTCAGCATTTTGCCTCTCAGACGTGGTGTCTGGCATATGGACAGCTTTATAGCTTAGAACTCAATCATGGTCCTCCTTCCGGAACCACACACACACCTACACATGTATACAAGCACGCACACACACACACACACACACACACACACACACACACACACACACACACACACACACCAACAATTCTTCTAGGACAAGATTGATACTAAATACGGCACAAGCATTATTCCTTGCAGATGCTTTGACTGTCTTGCTATTAGTAATTAGTTCAGTTGTACAATAAATCAGACATACTTAGAGTGGTAGACAGAAGACATTCATCATACATAAATTCGAATAAGTGCAAATAAGTGGCTGAGGTAGATATTTAGTATGATGCCTCCTGCTGGTCAGAGAAAGAATTGCTCTCAGTTAAGGCTGGCTGTTGGTGGTGGTTGCTGTACTGCCAAGATGAAGTACAATGCTCATCCAGGAAAAAGACTGTTCCCACCACTGACGCGTGAGCTTCTGAGATGTGTGTGTGTGTGTGTGTGTGTGTGTGTGTGTGTGTGTGTGTGTGTGTGTGTGCGCATGTGTGTGTGTGTGTGTGTGTGTGTGTGTGTGTGTGAGTGTGTGTGTGTGTGTGTGTCCAGATGGTGCTGGTTGCTTTGTTCTGAGTGTGTGTATACTGTTATGCTAAATCAAAATTCAGAAAGGCAGGACACACACACGCGCACACACACACACATGTGCACGACACACACGCATGCGCACACACACATGTGCACGACACACACACAGGGTGCTCCTGTCACAGGGGGCTGCTGTCGGGAGAGGGCACGTATTCTGGAGGTCCCACAGTCCCTCGTCTGAGGTCGGAGCTGAGAAGCCGGGGGTCCAGGGGGCACACGGAGTGTTTCCCAGGGCCAAACACTGAAGACCTGCCTGCTGCCTGGACGCTGAAGCTCAACTAACCGGATTAACCCGGCTAAAATGTTTTCATTCTGATCCACCAGAGCCCCAGAGAGGGAGACAGGCAGAGGGAGACAGAGAGAGAGAGTGAGGCAGAGAGAAAGTCAGGATGCGACAGGGAGAGAATGAGAAAGAGGGGCAGAAAAAAATGCGAAAGCAAAAGAGAGTGAGAAAGAGAGTGAGAAAGAGAGTGAGAAAGAGAGGGTGAACAGAGAGGGTGAACAGACAGAAGCAGAGAGCAGCAGATAGGGAGGGGGAGGGGATGTTTTTCTATTTCATCAAACATCACTGCCACCATTTTAATGAGTGGCTCTCAAACACTCCTGACCACACGGAGAGGATTCTCCACAGAAGTGGAAAAATAAGGACGGCTTAGCTCACTTGGAGAGGTTTTACTGCTGGGTGAATAGTGAACTTCTACAGGACAAACCCTGTGTTTCACACAAAACACCCTCGTCAGCGCGTCGTTAGCTAGCGTGCGGAGGCGGTGCGGACATGGGTCTGTGTTGGGCCCAGCAGCCAGCCCTTGTTCTGGATCAGCCCACCCGCTAACCACTGCCCAATCACCCAATCACCCAATCACATTCAACTAATCAACTACGGGCCCGGCGTGTGCTCTGGCAGGTCCTGGCGCAGCCAGCGTGGAGCTAACGAGCTGGACACCAGTAGGCGTGGCCAAAGCTGAGAGAAAGCATCTGAAAGGTAAAAATGGAAAGTGGTAAAGTGTTATTTGACTAATAACAAAAGAAAGAAGACGAGAAGCCCCATTTCAAACGTCTGTGTTGCTGTTACAGACCCACCACAGCAGGGCACACTCACCCACAAAGAATGACTCACTTCACCTAATCATCCCTTCACTTTTATTTAAGCACCTAGGAGCTGAGTGTGTGTGTGTGTGTGTGTGTGTGTGTGTGTGTGTGTGTGTGTGTGTGTGTGTGTGTGTGTGTGTGTGTGTGTGCACGAGTGTGTGTTCTATCCATTATCTCATGTTCAAACATGAGACACCTCTTTAATTTGAGATCAGAAAAATGAACAACGGGTAGAACCCCTGCTGTGGTAACAGTGCAGGAGCATCACACACACACACACACACACACACACACACACACACACACACACACACACACACACACACACACACACACACACACACACACACACACACACACACACACAGAACAAGAGTACAAGAGATACACTTCTCTGCCCTGATTAATAAAGGTCAATTAGCAATTATAATTTCCATATTTAATCAGCCCCCTGGGGTTGCACTTGCCCCCTCTCACTCTCTTTCCCTCCCTCTCTTTCTGTCTTTTTATCTATCTCTTTCACTTTCTCACCCTCTTTGTCTCTCTCTCTTTCTCTAATTCACTCATACACATACACACTTTCTCTTTCCTGCTCTCTCTTTCTGACTCTCTCTTTCCCTCTCTCTTTCTCTCCCCATCTCATTCTGTCTATTCTCTGCTTGTCGTCGTACTGGGACGTACTGGCTCTTGCTGAGAGGAAAAGGCTTTAAGACATGATAAGCGTAAACATGCTGAGAATATGACAAACACACACACACACGCACACAATGCCTCCCCCCAAAAGCACCAAATTATATGGATTTGCACGCAAATACACACCCATGTGCACACACAGAACCACATAGCCACAGATGCTCTGCCCTACACACACAGAGCCACACAGCCACACCTCTTCAGCCCTACACGCACAGCCCCCCCCGCACCCCCCACCCCACCATGGCGTCCTTCTGACAACTGCCTTCCCTCATTAATCTTGATGTGTCTGCTCACCGCTGCATTCTTCCACGGGCTTTCAACCCTCTTGCTAATTGCAATTAATCACCAGGCGAAACAGATGCTAGGAACAACCGCTGTGGGGGGAGGGCATGGGGGGAGAAGGAGGGGACAGAGGAGGGGTGGGCGTGTTGATGAAGCTGTCAGACCAGCTGATGGCAGCCCGGGGCCGGGCCACGCCCCCCCGTGCTGGGCACCCGGGTAGGGGGGGCGAGGACGACCATGACCCTGTCATCAAACCCCCCGGCATTTGTCAAATCCTGCTGCACTACACGACAATAAGGGGCTAATAAAACTGAGACGAGATTACAGGGGTGTGGGGGAGAAAAAGAGAGAGAGAGAGAGAGCGAGAGAGAGAGAGAGAAGAGTAGAGGAGCGAGAAATGATGAGAGAGGAAAAGAATAACAAAACAAGAGGAAGTGTCGCTCCTGCTATGTCTAATAGGCATTTAGTTATTAAACTGGCTGTTTCCTGCAGCCTGCAGTATCCTCCACTCCCCACTCCTCTGTTCAGATATTAGTCTCAGGCAGAAACAGGAGCCCATAAAAATGGCCACGCACCAGTCTCCCTCCCTGACATCAGCGCCCTGATTCAGGAAGCCAATCATATGCATGCCCTTTGCTTTTCATTTCTTACGTTGTACTTACACTGTCTGGATCATAGCTGCTTTCTCTCTCCCTCTATCTCCCTCTCTCTCCCTCTGTCTCCCTCTGTCTCCTCCTCTGTCTCCCTCTCTCTCCCTCTGTCTCCCTCTGTCTCCTCCTCTGTCTCCCTCTGTCTCCCTCTGTCTCCTCCTCTGTCTCCCTCTCTCTCCCTCTGTCTCCCTCTGTCTCCCCCTCTTTCTTTTCTTCTCCATTGCTGTCTGGTCCTCTGTTATGACAGTCGTTATTACAGCTCGTTGAGATTGCGCAATGTGTTTGACAGCCATTAAGCAAACCATCAAATACACACACACACACACACACACACACACACACACACACACAAGCAGGCACACAAACACACATACATACAAGCACACACACGTAAATACACACATGCACAGACACACACACACAGACACACACACACACACACACACACACACAAGCAGGCACACAAACACACATACATACAAGCACACACACATAAATACACACATGCACAGACACAGACACACAGACACACACACACACACACACACACACACACACACACACACACACACACACACACACGGGCAGGGTGGAAGGGTCTGGGCAGCAGAGGCAGATCTAATCAGTGGTGCTGGAAGCTGCAGAGGGCAGTATTAAAACTGGCCCTGCCCACAGCTCCTGTCTGGCCCCAGGCAGACGGACAGCACTGCTAACCATCCTGCTGCAACAAACACTGTGTGTGTGTGTGTGTGTGTGTGTGTGTGTGTGTGTGTGTGTGTGTGTGTGTGTGTGTGTGTGTGATAACACTCTGAGCATAAGCATAAGTGAGTGCCTTACTGGGGAGAAAGAGAAAGAGAGAGAGAGAGAGAGAAAGAGAGAGAGAGAGAGTGAGAGAGAGAGAGAGAGAGAGAGAGAGACAGACAGACAGACAGACAGACGAGAGACCATCCTTTAATTTAAAACGCAAGAGGCCTGGTGCAAAACTGAAAAGCCCTTGAGGGCTGTATAAACATTCTCTAACTGTTTATGCTAATGCTTCCTATGGGATGTCTAGTTAATAGGATCAGCTAACTCCCCGGTGAACTGATGACCACAATGTGCCAGCTATACTACAGCCGACCTTCCAACCAGTCTGAGCTCAGCTCACCTCTGGTACAATTCCCTGTCCCTCTGACTTGTGAGACGAGAATGCCAAACTTATTATGGCAACCTTGTGACAGCTGGGGCTCTCATGAGGGAGAGCAAGAACCAGGTCGGAGATGGAACATCGGGGAAAACACACTCACACGCGCAAGCGTGAGCCGTGGAGGGAATATGGAAACAGAGATGAGATTGGGGCTCATAAATAGCTGAGGGGAGGAGACATGAGGTGAGAAAACGTGAGGGGAGGAGACGTGAGGTGAGGAGACAAGAGGTGAGGAGACGTGAGGGGAGGAGACGTGAGGTGAGGAGACAAGAGGTGAGGAGACGTGAGGGGAGGAGACGTGAGGTGAGGAAACGTGAGGTGAGGAAACGTGAGGGGAGGAGGCGTGAGGTGAGGAGACAAGAGGTGAGGAGACGTGAGGGGAGGAGATGTGAGGTGAGGAAACGTGAGGGGAGGAGACGTGAGGTGAGGAGACGTGAGGTGAGGAGACGTGAGGGGAGGAGACGTGAGGTGAGGAGACGTGAGGGGAGGAGACGTGAGGTGAGGAGACAAGAGGTGAGGACACATGAGGGGAGGAGACGTGAGGGGAGGAGATGTGAGGTGAGGAGACGTGAGGTGAGGAAACGTGAGGGGAGGAGACGTGAGGTGAGGAGACATGAGGTGAGGAAACGTGAGGGGAGGAGACGTGAGGTGAGGAGACGTGAGGGGAGGAGACGTGAGGTGAGGAGACAAGAGGTGAGGACACATGAGGGGAGGAGACGTGAGGGGAGGAGATGTGAGGTGAGGAGACAAGAGGTGAGGACACGTGAGGTGAGGAGACAAGAGGTGAGGAGACGTGAGGTGAGGAGACGTGAGGGGAGGAGACGTGAGGTGAGGAAACGTGAGGGGAGGAGACGTGAGGTGAGGAGACGTGAGGTGAGGAGACGTGAGGGGAGGAGACAAGAGGTGAGGACACGTGAGGTGAGGAGACGTGAGGGGAGGAGACGTGAGGGGAGGAGACGTGAGGTGAGGAGACGTGAGGGGAGGAGACGTGAGGGGAGGTGTGGGCCGGGCAGGTCTGTCAGGCTCCGCCTCTCGGCGAGCGCACGCTCCCAAGCACGCGCAGGTACACACTCACACGTCCACAAGCGCGCACAAGACTCTGATTGAGCGGCACACGTGATGAGACAGTTTCAGTAAATCTTCTGTAACGTTGGGCACGTAACATCTGAGCCTCTGAACAACCGTTCAGCTTCCCACCTGAAGGCCATCCATCACACCAGCGTTCTCATCAACCTACTGCATGGCTGCTCATCATAACGGGAACAGGAGGTTAAAGGTGAGCGGCGACATGCTGCAGGACGGGAGTGTTACCACTCTATACATCACTGTCAGGGAGGGGCTCAAATGTCACTCACACCCCTCCGCACCTTCCTCTTCTACACCCTTCTGATGGCCTTAGAGGGCCGAGTGAGGTTCCATCCACCTCAGTGGAGCGGCAGAGAAGAGAAGAAAAGCCATGAAACATCTCCATGTTGGTTGAGGCTGAGGTTAAGAAGTCATTGTGTCATCACACACCATCGATACGTTTTACTAATGCACAAGGAAAATTCACTCAACACACACACACACACACACACACACACACACACACACACACCCCTCACACACACACATATACACAAACACACATAAATAAGCGGAAAAAAAGCCCCAGACAGTGCAGACCCCAGCTGTGGGTCTCCATCTTTTATTCATGTGCGGGAGGTAAATTGTGCCGCTCTTGAAACCAAGCACTTAACCCGTTAAGCACGGAACTTTCAACTTGCTGGATAAATTATTTACTTCGGCAACATCGAACCATTTACCAGGCTGAAAGCGAGGGGTGGGGTTGGGGTGGGGAGTGTCAGCGGTGGGGGTCGCGTTTGGGGCAACGTGCGCAGCATTGTTGGAGGGACCCAGTGCTGAGGCTGTCAGGTCATCACATGAGATGTGTCATTTCCTTTAAAATGCACAGGGGACCAGGATGTAGAACGCCATTCTGGAGAAGATGCATTTGTTTCATGGAAACGACTGACTCTGGAGAGAGCCGTCTTCATGAACACACCCCACCCCCTGTAAAAAAAAAAAACAAAAAAAAAAAAAACAGGCAGACAGACAGGCAGACAGTGGCCGAGGTGGGGGCCACATAGTTTGGGCCACACAGTGGGGGGGGGTCGCACAGTAGGGGCCGAGATGAAGGCTGCACAGCGGGGGCCACACAGTGGGCGGGGCATTAGGCACCATCTGCATTCCTTCCTGTTTGGCTGGGCTATAACACCTCTGGCCCTGCTACTCACACGGTGTTCACGCTGCCATCACTAACCCAGTGCAGACGATTCTCTCAGAGCCACAATCATAATGAAATAACTGCAAATGTCACTAGCCTCCAAAACAACCGAGTGCTCCTATCTTCCATTATACTGAGTTCCATTTAACTCAGGCTCCGCCCCCACCCAAGCCCCGCCCACCACTCTAGCTCCACCCAAGCTCCTGCACAGATCAAGGTCCTTGGTGAATTTCTTTCATAATATGAGGTGTTGGGGCCGCCGCTCCTGTCGGAGTAATCAGATCAGGGCTAAAGTCTGCTTTGATCTCCATGGTGACACACAGCACTGACCAATGTGCAGACGAGGAACAGGAGCAGAATAATACTATAATACAATGATTATAAATGTCCAGTTGGAGACCTCAAACCCACACACACACACACACACACACACACACACACACACACACACACACACACACACACACACACACACACACAATATTGCTATAATACAACCATTATAAACCCTTGGTCTGAGATGACCACTCATCTGCGCACACACACACACACACACACACACACACACACACACACAGAATAATGCAATAATACAATCATAAGCATCCAATCTGAGACCACCATTAAGACACACACACACATACACGTTCATCCACCTACACACTGCCGCTCACCAGAAGGATGTATTATGGTGAGCTTAACCCAAAGCAGTATACATGGCTTCCGCACGGAGAGCGTATGTCCCTTTAAGAGAACGCAGAGCAGTTGCAGGTGTTGTGTTTCAGAGGTCATGTCTCATATGCCTCATACATAATCACAATTACAATAGATGCAAATCTTTTTGTATTGGAGTATCTGTGTGAGGATCTAAGAGACTAATGCATTAATTAACACAACAAAGCTTTATTTCTTCCTTGAGGCCTAGAAAATACAAGTAGCGGTTATCAAAACAACTCACATATACATACACACACGTACACACACACACACTGACATGCATGCACACACACTCGCACATCCCCAACCTGCAGACGTGCAAACAGACGTCTGTGTGTTGCTCCTGCACAGAGGAGACAATAGGTCTGTTAGGAGAGGCTGCAGAAATGAGCAGGTGTGTGAGTGTGAGTGAGCATGTGCATTTGTGTGTGTGTGTGTGTGTGTGTGTGTCTACACCTCTGTCACTCTGCATGCTGTGTTCACACCCTGCGGCAGTGCATCAACATGCCCTAACGAGTTACAGGTGTTGTTATCCTCTGCTGGTAAGGCTCTGCCACCCTCCGTCACTGTGTGTGAGGCAGATGGTTCATAATGACTGTGATAGATTAGTGTGCCCACACACACACACACACACACAAATGGACATGCAGCATAAGTTCAAACACACACACACACACACACACACACACACACACACACACACACACACACTCATGCCCACGCTTCTGATCTGCAGAGCCCTTTGTGCTAATTTTTATGCTCTTGTGGCATTACGTAGACTCGCATATTAAAGTCTCTTATGATTACACCCATTCCTGTTCTCATCTGGTCTGTGAAGAGAGCGTGTAAGTCTGAGCTCCTTTAGCTCCTTCTGTCAGGGCTTCCCTGTGTCTCCTGCTCCGCACCGGTGCGTACAGCCTGCTTCTGCACTCTAAATATGACACCTCATTCGTAGAAAAACACGCCGGCGTCACGCGGCGTCTCTGGCATCAGCCGCTGCAGGCCCAAAGCGGCGCGTGCTACGGGGGCCCGGTTAACGGCTCGGTTCGGGACGGCCGCGGCTGCCTGTCGAACGCGCACCGAGCGCTGCGCTTTTACTGGCTGGTTTCAAGCGGATGCGAGAGTCGTCGGGCAGGGCGCATAGGAGGGGGCGGACCTCGAAATCGCTGACGCTCACAGTCGCTAGCGTCGTAAATAGATCTTGGGCTGTCACGGCGAGCTTGCATAACGGCGAGTGACAGACGCGGGGTGAGAGGGAGCAGTGCGGCTGGAGCGCACGCGCTCGGTGGGTACACGTGGTCGAGGACACGCGCTGCTGGTGTTGGCCTGGACACTCAGGTTTCAACACGAGGGTGACCCGGGCTCAGACCGGTCACCGCCTCCTCTTCTCCCCATCCTATCCCTCCATCCCCTCGTGACCTCGGAGGTGTTTTCATCCCCACATCAGTAGCTCTCGTCTCCAGTCGGACGGGTCCGTTTTTTCCTCTAAGGTGGAGGCCGGTGCCACCCCCATCAGGCGGAGCGTCAGGTGTGACTTACAGCCGTTATCGATATCCGTGGCGTAAAACGGCGGCACGCGCGATATGCCCCCTGTTTTAGAGCGCCTCGTAAAGTGAAATGATAGTTGAAGGGGAACAGAGAGGGAGGGGTAAAGAGAGCGCGCGCCCGTCATTAATGCAATGGCAGCGGGGGCTATAAATAAAAGCTCAGCCGCCTCTAATGCGACCGTGAGCACACCATTGAGCAAGCGAGCGAGAGAGAGAGAGAGAGATAGACTGAGAGAGAGAGCGAGAGAGAGAGAGGGGGAGGGGGGGTTGAACGAGAGAGCACGAGCGAGAATGAGAGCGCGCGAGAGAGTCAGGGTGGCACGTCGTCTCCTCTGCCCGGACGCTAAGCGATCACTCAAGTGGATTTATGTGAATTGTCCGAGCGGGGAGCAGGAGCAGCGCTGCTGTAAATAGCAGCCCCATCTCCGGTCACATTGCCAAGCTGCCAATGAAACTGTCAGGCCTGCACAGCCTAGCTGATGAGCCTCCAGGACAACCCCAGCCAGCCATTAAGTTATCAGGTTTCAGAGGTGTGTGTGTGTGTGTGTGTGTGTGTGTGTGTGTGTGTGTGTGTGTGTGTGTGTGTGTGTGTGTGTGTGTGTGTGTGTGTGTGTTATGTAAACACTTGATAACTTGTATGGATGCTAACTTGTGTGGTGTGTTTCTGTACACATTGGGTGTATATCGTTTGTGAGTGTGAGTTGTGTGTGTGTGTGTGTGTGTGTGTGTGTGTGTGTGTGTGTGTGTGTGTGTAACTGAGTGAAAACGAGAAGCTGTTTTCGAGAAAGCGGCAGCAGCAGTCTGGTTTCACAGCCTTGCATGTTTAAATATAGATGAACATGTAAAGGCAGGAGGCTAAAGCTCAAGTGGACTGTCTCACTCTCACCTGTGTTTACACACACGCCTGCTCTCCACTTCACCTTATTAGCTGCTCATACACACACACACACACACACACACACACACACACACACACACACACACACACACACACACACACACACACACATTACTCATGACACGAACACAGCTTCTGGCCATCTCTGACCCTTCTAGACTCTGCAACACACACACACACACATACATACACACACACACACACACACACACACACACACACACACACACACACACACACACACACACACCTATCTGTCGTGGAGGTTTGATACGAGTGTCAGCACCTCGCCCACACTGACCTTAAACTGCACACTTGTCACATCTGTCATTTGACTGGGTGTAAAAGGTCCCTGAGTGAGCAGCTGGGTGGATGAAACCACAGCCCCATCACCCGGAGCTCTGCACTCCTCCACACCTGAAATAGGTTCTCGTGAAGGAGCGTGTGTTTCCTGTGTGAGTGTGTGTGTATGTGTGTGTGTGTGTAGCAGAGTGAGCGGAGGGGAGAGTGTTCCGCTTCAGTCCATTGCTGCTGGCTCAGGGTCAACGCTGGCCGCACCTCAGAGACCACGCTCTGACCCAGGAGGGATCGCAGCCCGCGCCTTCATAGCCGTGGCCTCTCTCAGTCTTTCTACCTCCCTCTCTCTATCCCTTCCTCCCTCTCTCTATCCCTTCCTCCCTCTCTCTATCCCTTCCTCCCTCTCTCTATCCCTTCCTCCCTCTCTCTATCCCTACCTCCCTCTCTCTATCCCTTCCTCCCTCTCTCTATCCCTACCTCCTTCTCTCCACTTCCTTCTTGCTGCTTCTCTTCCTCCGAGAGCATAAAGGGAATTCATTTCAGCTCAGTCGATTAAGGTGAGTGTAATTATTATCACCGCCGCACTCCGGCTCTCTCCACGCAATTATTCCACAACTAGCAGGGATCACCTTCTGCCGCTCGAATTAATTAAACCACGCTGCCTCACTGCCGCTGCTGCCACTGCCGGCCGGCTAATAAAAAAAAAAAAAAAAGGAAGCTTCCGTGCTCCCAAGGACGGGGAGATCGGGCCCAGAGGAGGACGGTGGGTCAGGAGCCAACACTGGCACGCCCCGATGAACGAGCAAGCCAGTGACCTCCCGACCCATCGAGCAGGCTGTAGTGCGCCGAGTGTTTGTGTGTGTGTGAGGCGGCGGACTGGCCTGTGTGCCAGAGCAGTGCTACGGGAGCCGTGTGGCCTGGGTCCCGGGGCCATGTGGCCTGGGTCCGGGGGCCGTGTGGCCTGGGTCCAGGGGCCGTGTGGCCTGGGTCCAGGGGCCGTGTGGCCTGGGTCCAGGCTAGACAGGGCAGCTTCTGCAGTTAGGAGCAGGTCAAGCTATTCAGTGTTAAGATGTAAACATCTGCTAGCTCTCTTTTTTTTACACACAACCACACACACACACACACACTCGCAGGGAATGGAGAGAGAGATTGTGGGCGATCTGGACAGAGGGCGAGCGAGGGTTTCCAGAAGCGAGTGTGGCGAGACAGGGAGGGAGCGTGTCACCTCTCCCAGGCCCAGCTGCTCCGCATCAGCCAGGCTGGAGCCAGCGAGCCCTGGGCTACGTCACTCTCAATCTCCCCGGACTCTGTGCAGACCTGCAGCGCCGGCATGCGGCCTGAGCTCAGAGACTTACTGCTGATTCTATCAACAACAACAAAAAAAAGAAAGAAATTGGGCATTACGCTAATAGCCCACTAGCCAGTGTGCATTCAAAGGTCCACTTAATTCATTTACTCTCCAAATCACATTAGTCAGAGGGTCAAACGACGGAAGCCCCGCCCATCACATTCATCAAACAAAACCCACAATGGTAATGATGACGTTCATTCTGTTACATTAAGGAGGGAAGGTCACTGTCTGTGACTGAATGTCAGATTGTATGGAAAGTGTGTGTGTGCATGTGTGTGTGTGTTTGTAAATGTGTATAATGCTTTGTATAGAATGAAAATATGTGTGTGTCTGTGTATAAGTGTGCTCGTGAAAATCTTACTAAGAACACTGGGCTAAACAGTGTGCTTAGTGTGCAGTATGTAATGTGTCTATTTATTGCGCACACACACACACACACACACACACACACACACACACACACACACACACACACACACAAGTGTTTGAATTATTCAGGAGTTCATGTCACTTAACAAAGGCCTGGGTAGCAGTACAGTCAGAGATGGCTGTGGGGAGTGTTAGCATGGTGCTGAACAAAGACAGGATGAGAAAGACAGAAAACGAGAGAGAAATTGAGAGTGAGAATGATAGAGAGAGAGAGAGAGAGAGAGAGAGAGAATGTGTGTGGTGTGCAGGCTCTCGTAATTATTATTGCTGTTATTATGTAACAATCAAATGTAAACACTTCCAACTGTTTCCTAAAATATTGTACATCAGACAATCTGCTAATAAAGCCGTCTTGACTTGAATTTTGACTGAGAGAGGGAGATAGAGATAGAGATAGAGAGAGAGAGAGAGAGAGAGAGAGAGAGCTCAGATCACATCTGGAAGAAGAGAGCTGCCTTTTGCATCCCTGTGTTTTCTTGTCTAAACTCCCTCTAGTGGTCAGAAATAGCAACATGTACCCATTGAAAAATAAAATGCATGTGCATACATAACATGCATATGTACCCACATACACACACACACACACACTCACACACACACACACACACACACACACACACACACATTATGAACCCTGCACATCTCTCTGTGTCCTAGAGATCAGCACGCTACAGCATTCCTACAGCACAGGTATTCAGAACACACAGAAATGCTACAGCATGAATATTCAGAACACAAGTTTCAGAAATTTGCAATTTTGCAGAGTACACAGCTGAGGATTATCAGCTGGGACATTTTGACTCATCAGTGTCCTCGTCTGGGCCCTCAGACATCTTCTTCTTCTTTGTTTATGTATCTCTGTAATTATTGTTGTCATGGTGACCAGAGGAGGATGGGTTCCCTCCCTGAGTCTTGGTTCCTCTCAAGGTTTCTTCCTTAGGGAGTTTTTCTTTGCCTCTGTCGCCCTTGGCTTGCTCACGGAGGGCTTGGACTCGGACACTTGTAAAAGCTGCTTTGTGACAACAAAAAAAAGCGCTATAGGAATAAATTTTGAGTGATTGATTGACCCTGGACGGGGGTCTCAACCTGGGCGGGGGTCTCACCCTGGACAGGGGTCTCACTCTGGGCGGGGGCCTCACCCTGGACGGGGGTCTCACTCTGGACGGGGGTCTCACTCTGGACGGGGGTCTCAACCTGGACGGGGGTCTCACCCTGGACGGGGGTCTCACTCTGGGCGGGGGCCTCACCCTGGACGGGGGTCTCACTCTGGACAGGGGCCTCACCCTGGACGGGGGCCTCACCCTGGACGGGGGTCTCACTCTGGACAGGGGCCTCACCCTGGACGGGGGCCTCACCCTGGACGGGGGTCTCACTCTGGACGGGGGCCTCACCCTGGACGGGGGCCTCACCCTGGGCTCACCAGAGTGGCTGCATCCTCAGCACGGCGAGTTGAGTTGGGGACGACTAATTGCTGTTTGCTGGGTTTTTAGCCTGCGTTAATTAAAACTGTCTGCAGTTCAAAGCCAGCCTACAAGCTCCAACACAAAGACTGATTTCCGTCGCAAACAAACTTGGCGCATTCAAGCCTCAAAATAAACGAATGGAGCAGTCCTAAGTGATTCACATACACACACACACACATATACACACACACACACGCTTGCACGCACACACTTCACCCAAGTGAGTGCGAATTTTCCATAGAAGTTTGCTGTTAGACGTTATTAGAAGTGAGGTGATATGATTGTTGTTGCCATGAAAGCTGTTAAGCCCCGACAGGAAGATGCATACGCAAACAAGCACAAAAACGCACACATCACAAACGCAAAAGCTCAAGGCTTCAGGAAAGCTACTCTTGTTTTGTGTGTGTGTGTGTGTGTGTGTGTGTGTGTGTGACAGGGTGGGGTGAGGCACACGGCAGCTCAGCAAGTGTGCACCACCCGTGTGAAAGCAGAGCTTGCTGTCGTGGCACCACCAGGCCAGAGGGAGAGAGGCGGCCAACTCCTCCACCCGTGCTTCCTGTGGCCCCCGCTGCTTCCTCGTCAGCTCCGCCCACAAGCGCAGCCGGCCGCCACACTCCCTCAAACCCGCGCGGCACACACTGGTTCTGCTAACGACACCTTCCCTGCAGTCTCCCTTCACCAGGACGGGTCACGCAGGGGACGGCTTGCCAAAGTACACAAAGAGTGCGCATCAAGTGTACAAGTACATATCAAGTACCCAAGTGCACAGCAAGTGCACTCTGATGAGGCTGCCTTCATAGGCGCCTGAACTTGTAGGCATAAGCAGTCACCATATGGTTTAAATATCTAACATTTTTACCGTCCTACTGAAGCAGCATTTCAGAATACTGCAGTTCTTTCAAAATCAGTGTATGTGGGTAAATATTGCATTGTCTGTGTATGTTAATGTCAGTTAATCTCAGTTGTTGTCAATAAAGGAGAAATCGTTTTCCCCTTGATTCTTCACATTCTGAAACAGCCATTATACTGACATCTAGAGGTCTGGATGTTTGTTTCAGACATTGTGTTAAATCTATTTTAAACCTGACAGTCTCCATGTGGAGCCCACCGTCTCTGTGGAGCATAAACAATCTCATTTGAGGACTACAAAGGAGTTTGATTCTTCATGTCAATTTGAGCTTCACTTTACAAATGTAAAAATGATAATCGTTTTCATAATTATTGTTTGCTACTTGCTGGTAAAAAATGATTGACTGCTCATTCAATGGAAGATTCTGCAAAGATGAAGAAAGACAAGACAATTGGAACAAATGCCATTCTAGAAATAAATGTCTTTAAGTGACACTTTACAATACTGACAAACAGCTTTAGTAATGGCACAGCTATTGTTTGACTCACACACCTCAGCAAAACTGACGTTTATAGCAACAGCTGTCATGGCTAAAGGGTTCCAGTCAGAGGCCCAGCAGCCCCGGGGGACTCACACCTGCTCCTCTGCTCCCAGGGAGACGCGTCTCTCCCCTTCCACTCAGCAATGTAACAGCACAAACATTACACCACCCAAAACAGACCAGGGCACAGGAGATCTGGATCCCCCGTTCAGGCCATTTTGTAGTAGCTTTAGGACATTATGTGTGCTACAGTTGTGCATGTTGCTTTCAAACAGCCACAACTGCAAATACTATATAATTATCTCATGTTTATCATATTAACATATTATCTGTCTGCCTGCTGCCTCATAGGTTTAGAAAGTTAAGCTATGTACTATGAACACACGAGAAATTAAAGACCAAGGAATAATCAAAAGTACACAAGATGGCACAAGTTTCGACTGTAAGAGAAACTTGTTCATGTACATACAATATAAATATGTCTCCGTGATGACAAAGAAAGCATGAGGACTGCACGACGATCACTCCTGTGGGGTGAGACAGTTCTGTCTAGCATTCTGCTGGCGTCGGGTGTAAGCTCTAAAGAGCTGCTGCCAAGTGCCCAGTGGAAGGTCGACAGTCTGTGGAGCCGTACACAGCGCACAGCAACGGGCCCTGTTGGAAAACCGCACGCTTTCAGATCTAACCAGGCCAACTTGGGGAGCTCGCCCCCGGAACCCGGGCCATGGGGCTTCTGCAGAGCAGAAAGTCCTCTCATCTTCTCAAAAAGCCCAGCATAGCACCACATCACCACATGCTAGCTGAGAACGAGGAAAATGTATAGTTGTAAGTGTGAATTTGGGTTTGAGTATCTTGATTGGCTACATTTTGTTACCAAGGGTGCTGGGGCCCAATCAGTGGTTTCAAAGGGAGGGCCGAGGATGGAGGGAGGCTGGCCTTATTTGAGGGGTGGGGGGTGGATGTTGTTAGGGAGGGGCTAGATGTCTCGGGGTGCGGGGGGCTTTAGGACCGTGGGGCTGCTTGAGAACGACCGGTGGCATGGCTGCTGACACACACACCGCTTTTGAGTCTGACAAAACCTCATGCCACAGTCTTCAGCATTGTCTCGCGCACACACAGACACAAAACACTTACACAAGCACAAACATTTCCACACACGCATGTGCATATTTCAGTGGGGTAGGAACATAACCCCTTGCACACCCCATGTGAAACTTATAGCCCTGGCAGTCAGCCAAAGCCACTGTCTCCTGCTTAATTCCTCTAACTAGAGGCTCTGGTGGACCACAGCTCACTATTCTGACCAGAAAGGATTTACACTTATGCAGACACACACACACAAACATACACACACAAACACACACACACACACACACACACACACACACACACACACAGGCTCTCTCCCTCTCTACTCCCCACACCTCTCTCCCCCTCCGTCTCTGTATGCACTGTTGCACCAAACTTCTTCTGAAGAGAAGTACCATGCAGGCAGTCCATCACCATCACATCCAGTGTGGCACTGCCAGAAGACACAGAGGCTCTCCCGCTCTCCAGTGGCAGGGTAATCACACACACACACACACACACACACACACCAAACACGCACCACGCATACACCACACACACACCATGCACACATCACATACACACCACATACACACCACATACATACCACATACGCATACACACCAAACAAACACACATCATACACCACATACATATCACACACGCACCACGCATACAACACACACACACATCACATACACACGCATACCACACACACCACGCATGCACCACGCACACAGACACACCAAGCATGTACCACACACACACACACACACACACACACACACACACACACACACACACACACACCCACTCAGTTCCACCCCCTCTCCCATCTGCTCCTCAGCAGCAGCTATCCGCCCGTCACTGTCACTCGCAGCTGGCCTGTTCTCCTGTGCCCTCTCCATGGAGATGGAGGGGGGGCGTAGTCCCCCTGTACGCTGCCTTGCCTTTCATCCTCTTCTCCATTATTCCCTCTCTCCCTCTCTCCACCTGCACCCCCCCCCAACATTTTCCTGAGCCCAGGAGAGGAGACAACACAAGGAGACAACACAGCAGCACTGAGACACTTATTTAAAGCCCCGCCCCTCAGCATGAACAACACAGCACACACACACACACACACACACACAGATGCACGTGCACGCGCACACATAGTGTGCTCTGACGAAATTTCCCAGACCACACTCAACCCCTGAACTAGCGATACTTCTCACTCATCACTCCATGTGTATGAGTGTGTGTGTGTGTGTGTGTGTGTGTGTGTGTGTGTGTGTGTGTGTGTGTGTGTGTGTGTGTGTGTGTGTGTGTGTGTGTGTGTGTGTGTGTGTGTATGAGTGTGTGTACTCTCTCTGAGTGGGCTCTTATAAAGAGTGGGTATGAGGACACATTAGAAAAGCTTGAGCGTTGTACTAGCACTCGGCGCTGGCTGGTTTGGCGTGTGCCCACGTGCAGACATCGCTCTGTTGTTCCTGAGCGCACGCCGACCGCGTGTTTACACAGCAGTCATTAACGCTGCAGACTAATGACCTTGAGGAATTCTTCCTCTCTCTCTTTCTCACACATGCACGCGTGCTGGCCAAGGGGATGTCTGAAGCAGCAGTTTGGGGTGTCTATTTTTACCCAGCTTTGCTGTGTGTGTGTGTGTGTGTGTGTGTGTGTGTGTGTGTGTGTGTGTGTGTGTGTGTGTGTGTGTGTGTGTGAGTCTGTGTGTGTGAGTCTGTGTGTGTGTGTGTACGCGTGTATGTGTGTGTGTGTGTGTGTGTGTGTGTGTGAG
This sequence comes from Brachyhypopomus gauderio, assembly GCF_052324685.1. Lineage (NCBI taxonomy): Eukaryota > Metazoa > Chordata > Actinopteri > Gymnotiformes > Hypopomidae > Brachyhypopomus > Brachyhypopomus gauderio. The sequence goes on along the minus strand of NW_027507213.1, from coordinate 37,768 downwards.
TGTGTTCATCCTGCTGCACCTATACACCATAACAGTAAGACTTCTTCCAGTAGGATCCTACATTCCCAGTTCTTATTGCACTCTTATTCTCTCTCACGCACATTCACCCCCCCCCCCCACACACACACACCTAATAGCATGAACCTAACAGGATTATCCCCATAAAAGTGCACTGCTGTAGTTTTCTCTCCTCCACTCAAGCTGTTTCAAAAATGCAGACAAGCTGAATGACCTCAGACAGACCTTTGCTCCTAAAGCTCTGCGGATGGAAATGCCACGACGGCCCAACTCTCGACCGGCTTTGAGCACCGCGTCTCTTTGAAATGGACATGCAAGCGGCTCTTACCACCTGGCTGGCCCCTGGGGCCCCTGTGTCTGCTCATCGCCGTGCCAACCTCGCGACCCTCCCTCTCCAGTGAAGGGCCTCTTCTCCCAGCGCTGTTGCTCCGGAGTTTGACGGTTTGTTATCTCGACGCCCCGGGCTTCACAAACAGCCTACAGCAGATGCTGTGTTAATCGTGCAGTTTTTTCGGTTAGTCGAGCTGTGCTGCGCTGCTGGCTGTGGTCAGTCGGATCTCAGACTCACACCCACCCCTCCCCCAGATCTACTTCCTGTGTGAAACCGGCCTCCTCCCCACCTTTAATCGCACGCTGTGCTTTGAAAAGAGGATGTGTTCGTGGCGGACCGGGATCACCTGCTGAGGTGGACTACCACAAACCTCCACTGGTTCCTGATATCCGAGCACAGTCCCCACTCTCTCCGTCCCTCTCTGATGATGTATGTGGCATGTGTCGTCAGGTAACTAAGGCTCAACTGTTTCTCTTTCAGTTTAAAGCCACAGTATCAACAGTATAAACCACAGAGCATCCGGATTCACTTATTTAATCACACATCAGCTAAACACACTTAGCTCTGTGATCATACGATATCATGACGATATTAGGAGGTGAGGTGGGTTAGTCAGGTGCTCCTGGAGGAGTGTTGGAGCCCTCCAGTACAGACAGCAGGCAGGGTGGAGGCAGGAGCCCGGGAGACGAGGCCCGACCGGGGGAGACCTCCAGTGGGGAGGGTGGCCCAGCTTTAGCAAAGCCATGTGGCCCACTGCTCCTGCCATGTGACAGAGACTGAGGGAGAGACAGAACTGCAACCCGGAGATAACACCTCTTGTTTCAAACAAAAACACACACACACACACACACACACACACATGCGCACGTCTACACACAAATGCATAATACACGCGTGCACACACATGCACACGTGTTCACACATGTATAAACATGTATAAACACACACACCTTGCAGGGAAGTGGAGAGTGAGTGTGCAGTGCCCTGAATGTGGAGTGTGGGGTTTAGAGGTAGGCTCCAAGCTGAGGCTGGTGACCTCCACCACACCCCCTGGCAGCTGCGTGCCTGGACCCCATCTCCCTCGCATCCTTGGGCCAGCTACCCAGAGGAGAGGGGGGAGCACAGAACGTCGCCCCAGGGCCCTCGTACCAGGCGGGGGGGGGAGCTCAGTAGAGAGGGGAGCTGCAGGCTAAAGCAGCTAGCTGAGACAGGGAGAGAGGGAGAGAGATGGAAGTGTGGAGAGAGAAGGAAGGAAAGAAAAGTATTTAAAGAGAGAGAGAGTGAGAGAGAAAGAGAGAGAGAGTGAGAGAGAGAGAGAGACCCTATGTATGACTATGAGCAGGATCAGAGAAGACAGGAGCACTTTCCACATAAATGCATCGAACACTCCAGCACAGCTCTAGTTTCGTAGCCTGAGGGCAACTCTGCCGAAGAATCAGACTAACTAGCCCCTCTCCTCCTCTTCTTCAATGCCTCCCCCTCTCCTCCTCTTCTTCAGTGCCTCCCCCTCTCCTTCTCTTCTTCAATGCCTCCCCCTCTCCTCCTCTTCTTCAGTGCCTCCCCCTCTCCTCCTCTTCTTCAGTGCCTCCCCCTCTCCTCCTCTTCTTCAGTGCCTCCCCCTCTCCTCCTCTTCTTCAGTGCCTCCCCCTCTCCTCCTCTTCTTCAATGCCTCCCCCTCTCCTCCTCTTCTTCAGTGCCTCCCCCTCTCCTCCTCTTCTTCAGTGCCTCCCCCCCCCCCCTAACCCTAGGAGAGACTCCTAGCCGCTGCAAAGCATCTGTAGCATCGCCTCTAAGCACAAGCATGGTTCATCTAGCCAGGGAGATGTTTCATCTCTCTGTCCTGCTCAGAAACGTCCATCATCACCACTGCCGATAACGCCACTCAAGACGTGATGTGAACGTCTTGTGATAAGGACCTTTAGACAGAGACGCCTGCTTGCTGGCGGACTGCTTCTTTGTGCTGGGAGCTGTGCAGAACACATCAGTTTGGTTTTCATACACACACCCTTTAGTGCCACAATGCCACAATCAGCACAGTACATGATGATTAAAGCAAATCGGAGTTGACAGGCTGCTTCCCGTCTCTCTGTCCTTCTCTGCAAGCATATGGAAATGTCCTATGAATAGAAAAGCAGAGCTAACAATAACTGGTGGATCGGTCAAACCAAGACACCATCTTGTCTCATGTCCTCATTCGTAATGAGTTAGCAAACTGAAACGGCCGATGCTTTTCCACTTCAGACACGTCCGTTCTCTCTGTAATGTGCTGCTTACGGCGGCCGGCTGTGTAGGAGGAACTCTCTCTCTCTATCTCTCTCTCTCTCTTTCTCTCTCTGTTTTCAGGAGAACTTCAGTGGTGAAGGAAGGCTTGCCCGAAGAGCAGCTGGGTGGGGCCAAGCTCATTTTAATATGGAGATAAGGTGCGGAACTGGATTTTAGGGAAAATTTGCAGAGGTCCAAATCTTATGAAAATCAACACTCAGCCAGGGCAAGATTTGAATACTGAACAACAAACATAGGTGGCATAGGCACATCCACAAAAATATGTAAAAAAAATTAAATCAAATCCCCATACAAAATGATGGCTCCCACTGGAAAGCCCCTGACACCCCAGCTCATTACTTACAGAAGCAGTCATCCTCATGGTTGCCTTATTGTAACTTAATCCTCAGGGGTGGGATTGCAGACAGAATCCCATAACGTAACTCTACTCGGTGTTAAATCTCATCTGACTAGGATTTGCCCTCCTGAATCTGATTTGCCGGTCACCAAACATCTCCCTGCCTCTTTCCACGTTCTCCTCCTCTTTCTTCCACTCAAGGCCTGCGTTTCGTCAGTGCTCTCGTGGTAGGTGGAGCTTCATGGTGTCACATTGGGGAAGGAGGAGGGACCGTGGCTGCAGAGATGCTGGACTGGGCCTCTCGTGCCCATGTGATCCGTCTGCGAACCCGTGTCCCTCCAGCCAGGACACAACCTGGCCGTGACTCCGCCCATCCACACCATCCACTGGCCCCGCCCGATGTGCGCTCGCACCACTACACCAGCAGTCAGGCTCATTAGAGGGTGGGCCTGTTTGTAGAGCAAACAGACATGCTTGTGACATTTCAGTGAAACATTTCAGTGAAACATTTCAGTGAAACGGAGGAGCGTGGCGGCTGAAGAAGCCTCCCCAGGAAGCCCAGAGGCACAACACAGCTGGTCTGCTAGAGGCTGAGCCACAACACCCGGCCCTCCGTACTGAAGGAATTCACGACCGCACTCTCAGACAAGAGGAATGGCGGAAGTGAGAAAACAGGGCCAGATACAGACCCAGAGGAGACAGGAGAGAGCCTGACATACAGATCTCAGGTTGGGATAGCAGAGCAAACCACGTGTGCAGAGAAGGACGGGTGCTCGGACTCACTGGGCGGTGACTCATCCTCGTGCGGCTCGCTCAACAGGTGGGAAGAGGTGGAAGTGGCCGCTGCTTCTCCAGACAGGGTGTGGCCATGCTTTGGCCCCTCCCTCTCTGCTCCGGTTGGTTCTTTGGCTTCCTCCTCCTTATGGCTCCCAGCCAATCCCTCCACAGTGGAAGTCTGCAATGGAAAACACATCCAACCTTAAATCTCTTGTCTCAAGGAAAGACCAGTTCTTAAAATGCATCTGCAGAGAGCAGTACTTGTCAATGTGTTTGAAAAATAGTGACAGCAACCCTACAAGCAACCCTGGGCCATGAATAAACGAGATATGAAACTATCAACAAAAGGGTTGTCTAGCTTGCCAGTCTGGTTGTATAAAATATTATGCATAATAACAATATTCAAAAAAGCCTCCACGCCCATATCTTAATTGTCACACGGTGTATTGACGACTGAGTGATGAAACAGTTCTCCCCTCTGCCCACTCCCTGGTGGGCCACTGACTGACTACACGCTTCCATTAGCATCTGAGGCACCTCGTCTTCTCCGCCACCATTTTTAGCAGCTGCCTCTGCTTTGATTACTGGTGGAGAGAAGAGGAACACAAAAGGGTATCCAGCACTTGATGTGAAAACCTCAGCCTCTCGCCGAATGACAGAGCCTCCACGCGTGACAGCTAGCTTCTGGATTCTGCTGCCATCTTCCACGGGCAGAGAGAGAGAGAGAAAGAGAGAGAAAATAAAGAGAAAGAGAGAGAAAGCTGACACAGAAAAGCAGCCAGTGGATGGGCCTTGAAGGCAGACACATGGGATGACCATGAAAGGAGGAGGTGAGAGGAAGAGAAATAACAGGAGGAGCTGTCAGAGAGGAGCAGAGAGCAGTGAGGTGGGGGGGGGGGGGAACTTAAAAGGCAGACGTGATGGCTCCCGCCACTGACGAGCAGCGGGGAGACAGGCGGCGGATGTGCCACACGCTCCTCCGACAAAAGCAGAGTCCCTGGCTGATGAAATAAACATGACTCGCTGCAGGAGATGAGCAAGCGTCAGACCTCCTGTGCCACTCCGTTAGACCCCCCACGTACACACACCGGCCTCCCCACGCACAGGGGCCTAAAAATAAAAGCGCACTGTCCCTAATTACTCCTCGTGAGGAGCGCTGCATTTTTGGAGGGGCAGGCAGACCGGGGAGGACAGAGAGGGTAGAGGCAGCTTCTCCTGCGCCATTTCACTGGTGTCTTATCAGCGTGTTCTCTGCTCCCTTACACACTGGCACAGGACTGAACGTTAGGAAAGGCTGCGTACACACACACACACACACACACACACACACACACATAATACACTCATGCACACAGACACCCACACACCCACGCACGTGCACATACACACCCACACCCCCCCCCCCCCCCCCCACACACACACACACACACCCTACCCTCCCAAACACTTAAACTGGAATGCCTGGCTCAGAGATACATGACTTGTATTACGGATGCCACAGTTCTGTCGCTGGGGCGAACTGTAGCCGCCTGCCTCCCAGTTTCGTGACACCTTAGTTTAAAACACTCTCACCCAGCAGGATCTATGATTCACAGTGCATACTGATCGTCCTGTTTTCTACAAACAACAAAACAAGAAGGTAAAAACACACCTCCTGTTCCCCAAAGCGTTGCCCTCGCCTAACCTTGACCACGAGCCAAACGGAATCCACTTCTCACAACCCCTAATCTTGGTCTTCATCTTGCAGTGCAATTTAACAGAGCCGAGCTGTGCCTGCAGTCGGGGAGGTCAGCATTAATGCTTTCCGCTCCGGTTCGGATAGACCCCATGCCCTGATGTGGGTGAGCTCCACCTGTGACCTCACACCCAGGTCCCACCACGTCTCCGTGTTCCGAGCGCTGCCTCCACGCACACAGCACCGCGGGCAGCGGACCTGTTCTCTGCATAAACAACTGCAGGTAAACTCTCGAGTGCCTAGGGAAGCCGCATCCCACGTGCGCCCTTTCTGCCCGTGCGGGGGCAGAACCCTGGGGGCCAGGGGCTCCTCCCGGCCCGCTCTGCACCAGTGGCTGGGCCGCAAGCCCCCGGGTGTCATTCTGCCGAGGCCTGGCGAGGTGAAAGGTCACATGAGCAGCAGCTGGAGGAAAGCTTTACTTAATAGGACCTGAGGACGAATTTTCAAGAGCTCGTTTTACCACCCCAACAGCAGCTGTGCAGAGCAAGATGGCCGCTCACCCTCCAGTGCTCTCCGGATTCACCTGTGGATACGGATCAGCTGGTGCAAATAGGGTAAAGCCCCCAAAGAAAATGTGCGTACACACAGGAGCCCACAGGAGCATGTGGGTCTCACCCCCCACCCCCCACCACACCACACTCTTGGCTGGCTTAATGAGACCATATGGGCTTAACCTTATGGTACTCGGTTAATAACTTGGCATGAAGATGTTTAGACATATGTAATGATTCCAAGCGTAAGACGATACACAGTGAGCATATTAATCTTCTCCCTCGCAGTCTTTCAAACGGCCAAGTGGAAATTTATTTAAATCAAAAGATTTTTTTTTTACACTCCAGTACAGATAGCTTAGTAACGTAGAGTTAACTCCTCACCTATTCAACTATGCGTGGATCACACCAAGAGGCAGAGAGCCAAGAATCTATTAGGCAGGCCTACATTTCTGCATCTCAAAAAGGGGGTTGTCATGGCATCTATAATTAGCAATATTAAGCTTGAGCTTAATATCCATTACTGCAGGCCTATAAATTTATGCTACAGATCATCAGCTGGAGAAAATCAGTCTTAAAAAGATTTACAGGATGTTTAGATCGTTTATATGCTCTGTTGATGTAGGGTAGTAAAGGAAGACAGAGAAACTCAACACTTCCTATGGTTACTTGACAAACATCTTCGACCGCCTGGACTGACGAAAGGAGATGATGGACAAGCTGTCTCACCAGTTAAAAGCTGACATTGCTCAATATGCTAATCAGGAGATGACGGACAAGCTGTCTAACCAGTTAAAAGCTGAAATTGCTCAATATGCTAATCAGGAGCCTAAAAGCCGGTGTGATAGGGCTCGGTGACCTGTCCACCCGTGTCCCTGAGCCTAATTAGCTTTAAACTTCCTGTTCACAAGATGGCATCTCTGAGGACTTGGGCCATGCAGCTCAGTTCCCTGTATCGCAGTATGACTCCACACCACCTCTTTCATCTTCACAGCTTACACCGAAAACCTCCACACCCGCCTCTGCACCTCTTAATTAGCCTAGCCAGTGGCTACAGGATCCACACACATCTCAGAGGTCAGGGAGAGGCAGTGAGGAGAGGAAAGAGTGTGGAGATACATGGGGGGCGCAGGACAGGGGTTGAGAGGGTGGGAGCAGGGCAGGGGCAGTGATGCCTCAAACGCACCGATGGAGGTCACAGCACAGGAAGGCAGGAGACAGGAGCGTGAAGTGCTCCACGCCAACACCACTCACAAGGAGAAGATCTTCCAGGTCACGTACGCACATGTGAGGAGGAGGGCAGAGTGATAGCAGGCCAGCTTGACACCATCATATGCAACAGGTCTGTAATTGGCCAGTCTGAAAGGTCTCACACTGGCTGACATCGAGCAGGAGGGGATCACATTTCATTTCAAATCAAAGCATCAAAAAACACATGAGGAAAAAAAGAAGAAGATTGGAACTCGACTCTTCTCGAAACAAGTCTCATATTGTTCAGGGATCTGTGAGAGATCCCCGCTCTGGTTGCCTCTACCTTTAAATTCACCCTTCCATCCTCTATTACAGACCCAATCAAAGAGCACAGCTGTAGAATGGCACCTCAGAATAGAACACGCTACTCCAGCAGAGGTGTCGAGGGAGGAGTTTTAGACGGAGCCGTTCGGGCGGAACATGGAAGGCTGGAAGGTGGAGGCCTGTGAGCAGCGGGTGGTGGTGGCCATGGAGTGGGAAGCCATCTTATGTTTATTGAGGAAAACCAGAAAGGTGGAAAAGAGGTGCTGCTTGGAAATAGACAGGTGGAGAACAGGAACTGAAAGAGATGTGGTGAAGGTGAGGGCTACGGTGGTCATTCAGCTCATGTCTGAACGTTTCTGCCTAGTCTGCAATTCTCCTACAGTAAAGACACTGGCGTCTGGTGTGCCCACACCTCAGTTACAGGTTTGTTATTTTTCCGGTTTTATTGTGCGCTGGACTATAATTAAACTTACAATAGATAATGACACTATCTCTTCCATGATTTCAAAGAAATTCGGTTGAAGACACTTGTAATTTAATCTTTTTTTTTTTTTGTTGCATGTTTGTAATGATATGGAATAAAAATACAAGTTTCCAGCTCTATACGCATTGTGAAATGGTAAAAAATACTTCAGAGATCAGCTTTTCATCTAATGCCAAAGGAACGGTTCGCATGCTTTTTAAAAGACAATTTCATGATGTCTAAGGACTGTCACACACACCCAGTTCCAGAGCTGCAGCGTTAGAGTTGCTGCCTAGTGACACTGGTTCTCACAGCTATGACACCAACACAGTTTTATTTCTGGTGGCCGTTGAAGTCCCCGTCTCCGTAGCTGCTTAAAGTCCCCATTGTCCACACGAGTGCAGGAGGACGTGTGATTTCCATTCAGAAGTGCTCCAGAGTTCTGCCTGAGTTTGTCCATGAGCTGTCTGCCTTCCTCAGGCATAAAAAGGAACGCTTGCTGTTGGTACAATCACGCGTCAACCTCAAAATCAGTAGAAAGTGGATTTCTATCAGTATGCTTGATTAATGGAGTGCTTTATTGATCAGGTAGAAACAATAAATCGATTTGACCCATCGTTCTCAGGGGCGGAAACAAAATGACCAACACAGGTAAACATCCGCTAATGGCTGACAAGTATGCGGTGAAGCAGGAAAGAACTGTACAAGATTACAGTATAGACTTTAAGGGGCCCATGTACTACATTTTCCTTTTACTTCCATTTTCCATCATGGCTCCTTGCAACATTTGTGTGGCTTTATGTTCTAAAAACAATCATAAATCATTTTTCAACCTCTCATATCCCATATAATTAAATATATGGTTTGTTACCATGCCTTTAAGACAGATGTAATTGTGCCTCATTCAAAAAGCACTTAGAGGTGAGATGTGACTGCAGTGCAGGTGGGCAGGACTAAAGCGATCTACCAGGAATGGGCGGGTATATGTAAATGAGTTTGTTCTTGTGACATCACAGAAACAGTTATTTCAAAATGAGCTGTTTTTGCAACATAGATTCCATATATGGATATAAAGGACTGTATGGGAGTGAAACATGTTTACATTTCACATCATAATTCTTTCTTTTAACAATGCAAAGGAAATTCAATTTCCCATGATAGAGACACTGTCAATTGAATGACAGGGGCCCTTTAAACAAAATATTTAGACAAGTATTTTTCAATGAAATAAAATCTAGTTACAGATTTAAAAGAACTCAGATAATCCATTGCGACTGCAAATTAGTCAAAGACTAGAGTCAATCCTCATTCATAAAACTAATCCTCCATTTTAAACATAAGACTTTGGTCTAATTGTCTTATATATCCTTCTATGCGCTGAAGTACATGGAACATAGAGCTTAAATCGCTGGTTTGTTTAGACCTTTGGTGTCCAGATGTCAACCTTTAGAAGTGTGCTTCAGGGCTGTAAGGCAGCTATTTTTAAATTTGGTGATAAGGCTTATCCACAGAGAGTCACTGTTTCCAGTCTTGATGGGTTAAAACCAAAGACACAACAAACCAAGTTCCCTTCTGTTGTCCATCAAAACAGCCCAAAGGTAGCCCAGGGCTAGTCTCTTCCCCTCACCACTTTTAAGTGTGTGTGAAGAATTAGAGTGCATGTGGAGTTTGCATGTGAGAGAGAGAGAGAGAGAGAGAGAGAGAAAGAGAGAGACAGACAGATAGAAACAGACAGACAGAAACAGAGAGACAGAGAGGGGCGAAAGAGAGGGAGAGACAGACAGAGACAGAGAAATAAAGAGAGAGAGAGAGAGAGAGAGAGAGAGAGAGAGAGTGCAGGCAGACAGGAGAAAACTCCTGCTGCTGTGAGGAGCCATCACCTCCTTATCTCTCCTCCTCCTGCCTCCCTCCATCCCTCCTCTTCATTTCTACACCACATCACCCCACTGGCTGCCCTGTCCTCCTTTCCCACTGTGCCTGCTACAGCCCAGAGCCCAGAGCTCCTCAGGAGGTGCCCTGCCAGGGCACAACCCCCCCCCCCCCCCCCCCTCCACCCCCCACCCCCCGTGGAGGAGGCGGGCCCTCCCAGCAGGGTCCTCTAATGAGCATCAGCTGTCCGCGGGTGACTTGCGGGAGTGCGAGCGTGGAGAGATGACCTGTGACACTAGGACGGGCACCAGCGAGATCACTATCACGCGAGCACCGCGGGTGCTCGGCAGTCCAGCGAGTAGCGAGGTTATACCAGCACGTTCTGCTGGTGATGAATCAACCGTCTGCTCGTGACTGAGCCTCGGGAGTCTTGGGGCTTGTAAATACTACAGGCATCCCTGCCATGACTACATTTGAGTGTTTTTTCAACCCCTATACTTCTAACAAAATAAATTAATCTGAAAACAAAGGCGTTCAGATGAAGAGATATGGCACACACACAGTTAGAGCTCCCTCCTGTTTTACTGCCCTGTCCCCTCAGAAAGAGTTGTGGGTCTTAACGCCTCACTGCGTGAGATCCTGGGGGAACAGGAACAGGAAAGGGTAAGTGCTATCGATTTGCACTTCCTGCCTCACTGGACAGTCACAGCAGGGTGAGCTGACTGCTGAAACGTCTGTCTCTCAGTATGGCCTGACCTCAGGTGACCACTGACACGCTGTGTGTGTGTGTGTGTGTGTGTGTGTGTGTGTGTGTGTGTGTGTGTGTGTAGGAAGCCTGGAGCATGCATGTTAATGTGATATAAGGAAATGAGGGGAGTGTTTGCCTTTCTAACAGTTAGATCTTATCTTAAACACACAGGCAGCTTCGCAACATTTGTCTGTGTATGGGTGTGTGCGTGAGTGTGTGTGTGTTCTAAATTTCTAACTGTTTGCTCGACTGTTTCCTCAAACAGAGATGAACAGTTCCTGGTTGTTTACATAAAGGGCTGTATATGATGATAATGTGAGTCCATGTACTGCTGGTGATAGCTGCTGGGGTTTTCCTTGGTAACCTCTATGACACGAAACAGAGCTCAACCAGCAGGTCCTGCCACACCTAGCAGGCCATGCACGCCATCTATGAGCTTGTGGTTCGCACATGTGCTGACCGACGCCCAAACCCCACCCCCACATTCTGCTCCATATCTGTCCCCTTCTTCCCAGTGTTGACTGAAGCTCTCTCCTTACAAACGCCACTGGCTTCTCCGCCCGAGGTTCACTGGTGGAGCACGCGGTGATGGCCATGGCACTCCTGGTTAAAGTGGAGCAGAGCTGTGTGGACATGATCTGATCTGTGCGGAGATGATCGGAGCCATGCTTAGCTGATCGGAGCCGTGCTGAGCTGATCAGAGCCGTGCGGTGCTGATCTGAGCTGTGCGGAGCTGATCTGAGCCGTTTGGAGCTGATTTGAGCCGTACGGAGCTGATCTGAGCCGTGTGGAGCTGATCTGAGCCGTGTGGAGCTGACCTGAGCAGTGTGGAGCAGGGCTGAGCTTGGTGGAACCTCACTGCAGCACGGCTATTATGCCTGGTGAGAGGGAAACTGATATATTATGCAAAACAATCACAACAGGCCCCTGCGAATCATGAAGACTAACAGTTGGTTTGAGGAGTTAAGAACACACAGAGACATTCAGGAAGGTGGAGGGTCCCTCTCCCTGCACAGCACCACTGAAGATGTGGTAGAAGAGAATCAAATACAGGCCATTCAATCAGACAGCCCAGCAGTGCTGACCATAATTACCACAATGAACAGGGGACTGGAGGAAGAGACTGAACCCAGGCACCTCTGACTGGGGGACCTGCCAAGTTCATAATCCAAAACTGCATTACACAGCTAATAAAATTGCTTTGATAGTCAAATGAATTCAGTAGGCTGAAAATCTGGCAACAGAGAGCAGGTTCTCAGATATCCCTGCCGGGCTTTTCTCCCCGTTCATGTTTCTTGTTTTTTGACCGCACACGCCCTCTGCTGGTAAACTGCAGTAATGCACTGAGACAGGCCCAACTCAGGCACCTGTCCAGAGGCTGCAGATCAATCATAATGACAGAGCAGTTCACATTTGTTAGTGTGCAGTGTTGCTGACTAACGCAGGCGATGCTTCCACAGAACACACTTCATCATATCAGAGGCAATATGTCTGTTGTCTGACAATGCAAGGGCCATCAGAGCAGGAAAGAGAGAAACCGTTCAGAGCCGATGGGCTTGTAGGCAGCGCACGGAGTGGAGCTCAATGGACAAAATTCGCCAGCACCTTCACTTAATATGGTGTTTTGCCTTAATGTCAGTCGTGACATTTTCTAAATCTCTGCTCCAACACAGGCTGCCGTGGGAGCGAGGCCGGGGCAGGGCGATCTCCTCTCCTGCTATCTGACATTCAGTGAGGGCCATCTGTAGGCATCACGCCTGTAAATTCCTCCTCACTGGCATTTAAAAGTACAGACATAACAATAACACCTAAAAAAAGCCTCTCGAGTTGGGGGTGAGGGGGAGGGGCTTGTTCTCAGCTCGGTGATGAAGCACGCTCCACTGTGGGTCTGCAAAACCAGGGGAGGAATGAGGAAGAGGAGGAGAGGGAGAAAATGAAGAGGAGCACAAATGGTTAGCCAACTACGCCCTCCTCCTCTCCCTCCAGCCCCCGTCCTCCCCGATCCTGCAGACATGAAAGGCTCCTTTCAAAACAGAACACGGACGCCGTCGCCAGACAGTAGCAATTACTCAATTTAAGGAATGACAGAGCTGTGTAATTCAGCAAAGCCGGGGGGGGGGGGGGGGGGGGGGGGGGGTGTTGCATTTATTAACAGTTAATAAAAGAAAAAGGTGAGAGGCAGATATGGACAGATATGGAAC
>NW_027507213.1:10000-12500 GCF_052324685.1 Brachyhypopomus gauderio | reverse complement strand
TGCACCCCCACACCCCCACACTCACCCCCACACTCACCTCCACACCCCCACACTCACTCCTGCACCCCCACACCCCACACTCACCCCCACACTCACCTCCACACCCCCACACTCACTCCTGCACTCCCACACTCACCTCCACACCCCACACTCACCCCCACACCCCCACACTCACCTCCACACCCCCACACTCACTCCTGCACCCCACACTCACCTCCACACCCCCACACTCACCTCCACACCCCCACACTCACCTCCACACCCCCACACTCACCCCACACCCCCACACTCACCTCCACACCCCCACACTCACTCCTGCACCCCACACTCACCTCCACACCCCCACACTCACCTCCACACCCCCACACTCACCTCTACACCCCCACACTCACTCCTGCACCTCCACGCGCTTCCTTCTCCACATCACAACAACAGAACAGGAGGCTAGACTATATAAATGAAACACAAACTGCTGGCATCTCAAATATTCCATTACGCAGATGGGAGACAGATGCTTGTCACTCGGTTGGGGGTTTGGTGGCCTTAAATGAACCCCCCCCCTCCCCCTCACACCCCCAGCCATGCACAATGGATCGCCCCGTTTCAAATTGACCAGCTGCTGCAGGGCTTGTGGAGAGCTGCATCTCTAATGTCAATAGGATTACAGTACCTCTCCTTCCATCACCCCCTCACACACACACACACACACACACACACACACACACACACACACACACACACACACACACACATACACACACACACACACACACACACACACACACACACACACACACACACACACACACACACACACACACACACACACACACACAGCCACTTGTTGAAGTGTTACTCTCTGCTTTACAATGTAGGGGGTTCTGGCATTGATGAATATAATAGAATGCTGATATTACTGAATTGTTTCGTTCTATAGATGGAATTGAATGTATGGTGTGTGTCTGTTTAACCTGCTGTAGGTGTTTGGCCCTCAAAAGTCATGTAATATGAAACATGTTTCATGTGTCGTCACTAAGTGGTCTCCTCATCCAGAAACAACTATCTTGGGTACTCTGTTTACCAAGCATTAACTTGCAAGAACCCACATGCCAGGTGCATGTGTGTGTGTTTGTGTGTGTGTGTGTGTGTGTGTGTGTGTGTGTGTGTGCACTAATTCCAAATAGGTCAGCGGTAACCCCCTGCAACAGTCTGTAACTCTATCTGCATGGTGAGGAGCAACGGGTGTAAAGTAGAGTTGTGATATGGGAGCCTACAGCACACAGAGCCCACGGGAGAAGCTGTGATCAGGGGTCAAATTCAGGGTCAAGGGCACCCAAGTTCAAAAAGACCTTAAAGGGGAAGCTCCCCCAAGAACGATCACACAATGAATGAACGCTCTACGTCCTCCACCGACCGAGATCTTTCGCAGGTTTGCTCACTTTGCCCCTGAACAAACATGTTGGCCTGCCAAAAAGATGTCTGATGTATTTTACACCAACATCTAGCCGATTCGCCAAATAGTGCAGCGCACTGTAGATGTGTGTGTGCCTCTTTTTTTGTTTTCTGTTGCACCTCTTTTAGGGATTCTAGCAGCTACCAGATATGTGGGTTATGAGGGTTAAACTTGTAAACTATTCACAACAGAAGCGTTTTTGACATGACGTGCCCTGACTACAGCCCACAGGCAGCCCGCTGGTATTTCTAAGCTTGACTGGAGCGGCACTGAACGGCCTGTTTACTGCAGCAGTCCACACACACAGTGAAGTGAACCTGGGGGGGAAGGAACTGGACTGCATGAGGAAGGAGACTGTGTGTGTGTGTGTGTGTGTGTGTGTGTGTGTGTGTGTGTGTGTGTGTGTGTGTGTGTGTGTGTGTGTGTGTGTGTGTGTGTGTGGCAGCATGCGCATGATGTTTGCAGGACTCTTCTGGCTTCTTCTCTACTCAACCAGCAAACAATCAATCCACAGCCCTCAACACAATAAGCTTTACAAGCCCACTAAAGCCAGCTAATCCACGGAGACTGGATCCCATTACTTCTTACACACACACACACACACACACACACACACACACACACACACACACACACACACACACACACACACTCTCTCTCTCTCTCTCTATCTATCTCTCTCTCTCTCTCTCTCTCTCTCTCTCTCTCTCTCTCTCACACACACACACACACACACACACACACACACACGACCAGGCTGCATTCTCTGCATCAACTCTCATTACAAACTGGTATTACCTTCCAGCACACAGCTTTCTATATTTGGGCAGAGCGTGAGGGCTGAGAGGTGTTTACACCAGCGGAGCAGCTACCTGATACAAGCCCACACGCCCAGAAAAGGGGGTGGAACACATCCTAGCATACAGCACACGCCTGATTCGCTCTGAAATCGTAATTATAACACCGTTATTCGCCCACCCGCCCAGCGAGGCAGGCAGGAAGTGCACCCGCCCCAGAACGTTCACGGGTCACGCCCGGAGTCAGTGT